>NC_137028.1:21182238-21192238 GCF_032717465.1 Coenobita brevimanus
GATGAAGCCAAAGATTTTTTTGTCAAATGTGCAAACAGTGTGTGATGTAGAAAACAGAACAAAGAATGAACTTAAGCTTGTTGCTCAACAATTGGGAATTGCTGTTCGCTCTCATCATTCTAAAGATCAAATTGTTGACATGATTAATGAAAGCTTGTTTAATGTAACTCCTCCAAATGAGCAAACGCAGATTGAATTAGCTAAGTTACAGCTAGCCCTGCAGGAGGCTCAGGCTAAGGAGGCGGAGTCTCGTGCTAAGGAGGCTGAGGCACAAGTTGAACTTGCTAGGATTCAGGCAGACCATGAGTATCGCATGAAACAAGGTGGAACTGGATCATCTAGCTCTGATGATTTTGATGTGGCTAAAAATGTTAAACTTGTCCCTCCTTTTAATGAATCTGATTTAACAAAGTATTTTCAGTTGTTTGAGAGGGTAGCTACAGGTTTTAATTGGCCCAAAAAGTATTGGCCAGTACTCCTTCAAACTGTTCTCACCGGTAAAGCTCAAGTAACTTATGCATCTTTGCCTCAGGATCAATCTGATAATTATGATGTAGTTAAGAGCTTGATTCTTAAGGCCTATGAGCTTGTTCCTGAAGCCTATAGAGTAAAATTTAGGACAACTTACAAGCAAGATAAGCAATCCCATGTTGAGTATGCAAAAATCAAAGAAGATCTGTTAGAGCAGTGGTTAAATTCTAAGAATGTGGATTCTGATTTTGGTAAATTTAAGCAGATGATTTTGCTGGAGGACTTCAAAAGGTGTATTTATAAAGATGTAAGCCTATATCTTGATGAGAAAAGAATAGATAATTTGTCTGATGCTGCAGTTTTAGCTGATGAATATGTTCTCACTTACAAGAGATATTCTAAAGAAAAAGGGAAAGCTGAGAGTAAGTTGCCTCTACTCAGAGTACAGGTAACTGGAAAGAGAATAAAGATGATGTTTCTCAGGAAGTAAATACCAGCTTCACCTCTAGATTTTAGAAAAGTAAATGTACTTATTGTAGTAAGCTTGGTCATACTACGGAGAAATGTTTCAGGAGACAGCGTGATGTGAACAAAAAGGAGTCTTTAAATATTCAGTCAATTGGTCTAGTGTCCACCCTTGAGAGTTCCCAGAATTCTTTAACCGAGTTAACTGAACCTGCTTTGAGGGGTACCTTAAATTCTCATGATGGAGCTCCTCTTTTGAGCAGTAACGTGGGTGACACTCTCAAGAGTTCATGTGCTAATTTCCTGTCTGATGGTTTTGTCAGTCCTCTGGACAGTAATGACAGGAAATCAGTTAAAATATATCGTGATACAGGTGCTTGCCAATCCCTTATGCTGACCAGTGTTCTAGGCTCTAATGTTAATTCCTCTGATGAAACTGTAATCTTACAAGGTGTAGGGAATAATTACTTCTGTCCCTCTGTGCAGAGTGAATTTAGAGTCTGGTTTTGTTAATGGTTTCGTTATGGTTGGGTTGGTTGAGACACTCCCAATATCAGGTGTAACTTTCTTACTTGGAAATGATATTGGTGGAAGTCAAGTGTGTCTAGCTCCTCAGTTGCCTAGTGAGCCAGGATTGTGATGTCCCTGATGTGTTCTCTGCATGTGCTGTCACTAGGGCTAAGTCTAAAGTTACTGGTGATTTAGAGGATAATGATGATGATGATGTTATCCTAGCTGACACTTTTCTTGCTAATTTGGACCACTCACCAGATGAGGCAGTACCCGTAGTGTTGATAATTTGTCTCGTCAAGAGTTGGTTGAGTTGCAGGTTGCTGACCCTGAGTTGAAAGGTCTAGCTAACTCTGCTTGCAGTGAGGAAGAGTCAGCTGGTGCTTCTACTTGTTATTATATAAAGTCAGGAGTACTTATGAGGAAGTGGAGACCCCAACAGCATCAGCCGACTGTGAATGGGAGGTTGTACATCAAGTTGTCATCCCTCGTGTTTGTAGGCAGGATATCATTAGAGTGGCTCATGATTCCAGTTTGGCAGGACACCTTGGAGTGAGGAAGACTGTGGCACGCATTTTGAAACACTTCTACTGGCCAGGTATCTTCAGGGATGTTTCCTGGTATTGTAAGTCTTGTCACACCTGTCAAGTTGTGGGGAAGTGTAATCAGACCGAAAAGGTTGCACCTCTAGTTCCCATTCCTCCTTTTGAGGCGCCTTTCACCCGTGTGTTGGTGGATATTGTGGGCCCTCTTCCTAAGACTTCTTCAGGATTTTCTTATGTGTTGACCCTGATTGATATGGCTACTCGTTATCCTGAAGCCATTCCACTTAGAAATATCTCAGCAAAGAACGTGGTTAAGGAAATGCTAGGGTTCTTCACAAAGTTTGGTCTGCCCAAGGAGGTACAGTCAGACCGGGGAAGTAATTTCATGTCAAATGTTTTCAAGCAGTCTCTGAAAGAGTTGGGCATCACCCAGATCACGTCTTCAGCTTACCATCCCCAGACCCAAGGAGCGTTGGAGAGATATCATCAAACACTCAAATCGATGCTCAAGAAATACTGTTTGGAACATCAGAAAGACTGGGATAAAGGTCTTCCATTCGTTGTGTTTGCTGCAAGAGAATCTCCAAATGAATCACTGGGCTTCTCACCTTTGAACTACTGTTTGGCCATGAAGTAAGAGGACCCCTTAAGTTACTCAAGGAATGCTGGCTGTCGGAGGAAGATGACGTCAACCTGCTGGAGTATGTGATGAAGTTCAAAGAACGGCTGTCCACTGCTTTACAGCTGGCGAGAGAGAATTTAGGAGCTGCTCAGGAGAAGATGAAGACTTGGTATGATAAGAAGTCCAGGTTACGCCACTTTCAGCCAGGAGATCAGGTTTTGATTCTGCTACCAGTTCATGGGCAACCTCTTCAAGCCAAGTTTAGTGGTCCTTATTTCGTGGAGAAGAAACTCAGTGATGTCAACTATGTCATCGCCACACCAGATCGTAGAAAGAACAAGCAACTTTGTCACATCAACATGCTAAAGTTATATCACAGGCGGGACGAAAATAATCCAGTCTGCACTGTAGCTGTTCCACCCGAGTCTGCAAGTGAAGCTCTCCCATGCAGTATGAGCCTGAGTGATAGTTTGGGGAAGAATCCTGATATCATGAATGATCTCCAGACTAAGCTTTCTCATCTACCCCCCGAGGAAAGGCAGGAGTTTTCGGCATTACTGCAGGAGTACCTGCAAGTGTTCCGTGCCACTCCAGGAAGAACCACTGTGTTGATGCATGATGTCGATGTTGGAGACGCAAAGCCAATTAAACTGCCTCCTTACCGTGTGAACCCAGTGAAAGTTCCTCTCATCCAGAAGGAGCTTGGCTACCTGTTGGACCACAAGATGATTGAGCCCTGTCAGAGCGAGTGGAGTTCTCCTGTCACTCTAGTCCCTAAGCCAGGTGGGTCACAGCGGCTTTGCATCGACTACAGACGTGTTAATCAGATAACCAAAACAGACACTTACCCTCTCCTGTGGAAGATTGCATAGACAAGATCGGAAAGGCTAGGTACATAAGTAAGTTTGATTTGTTAAAGGGATACTGGCAAGTACCTATGACTGAACGTGCTAGGGAGATCTCATGTTTTGTAACACTAGGAAAGACTTTTGCATGTTCTGTAATGCCATATGGTATGAAGAATGCACCAGCCACATTTCAGAAGCTCATGAATGTTGTAACAGAGGGTTTGGCAGGGTGTGTTGTTTATATTGATGATGTATTAATCTTCAGTGACAACTGGAAAGATCACCTATGCCATGTCAGTAAATTTCTTGAGCGTTTGGTTCAGGCTAATCTTGTAGCTAATTTATCAAAGTGTGAGTTTGGTCAAGCTAAAGTTCAGTACCTTGGGTATGTAATTGGTGATGGACATGTTGCACCACCAGGAGCTAAGGTTCAGGTTATAAGTGATCTTCCCAGACCTAAAAGTAGGAAAGAGCTACAAAGATTTTTGGGAATGGTAGGTTATTACAGGAGATTTGTTCTTAACTTTTCAATTCTTGTATCACCACTTACAGACCTACTGAAAAAGGGAGTTAAATTTGTCTGGACCGATAACTGTGAATCCTCTTTCAACAAACTTAAAGCTATCCTATTAAGTCAGCCAGTGCTCGCTACTCCAAATTTTGCTAAGCCTTTTAAGATGGCTGTTGATGCAAGTGATACAGGAGCTGGGGCTGTTTTGCTTCAAGAGGATGATCAGGGTATTGAACACCCTGTATCTTATTACAGTAAGAAGTTCACTCCACCTCAAAAGAACTACTCAACTATTGAGAAAGAGCTTTTGGCCTTGATTTTGGGTTTACAGCATTTTTCATTTTATTTGTGTTCTGGTTTTGACCCCATAGTCATTTATACCGATCATAACCCACTGAAATTCCTTAGTAAGTTTAAAGATAAAATCAGAGATTGACAAGATGGAGTCTACTTTCAGGAGTATTCATTAGACATACAACATGTCAAGGGGGAAAAAATGTTATTGCAGATTGCTTATCTAGACTTTAGACAGATTGTTTTAGAGTAATAAGAAATTTCCTTTGTAAATTTCTTTTTCTTTGTGGGGAGGTGTTACATAGCCTATGATTTCATCATCCTATGTGTAATTTTAACGCACAGTATGCTGCATGTTTGATCACGAGCGTGTTCTGCCTCAGTCCCCCCCTTCTGCCGTTATAGTAGAGTAAGTCGTCCTTTCTGTTGTTCAGCAGGATTGTCAATTCTTTGTCCCCATGGCTTCATTTGCGCGTCCTTCTTACAAGTTGTATCAAGCTCTGCCGGCCCCTATATAATGAGCTCAGTCTCTGCATCATTGCCACTTAGATCTGCTCCTCATTTTGTTCACATCTCTGTCCTCCTCTGCACAGTTATTAATATTGTGAGTGCTCAAGAAATCTGCATATCATCTAGCTGTCTCATTTTTGCGTGGTGCTGTCCTGTACAGTTATTATCTTGTGAAAGTACTCAGGAAGTCTCCAACCATCTAGCACAAGGGAGTGGCAACCTCTGGCCTGATTCATGTAGAGTGTTTGATCCGGCCCGCCAATATTAATAATATTTTGCGTCTGGCCCACCAACCTGCTCGGCTATATACATAGCATTTATCCGGCCCGACTTAGATAACCCCAGCCAAAACAAATTGAATTCTGACAATAGCAGCATCTGCCAGCTGCATGGGCTGGCAGATGCTAACCTGTTTCCTGCCAACTTGGCACATTATCCTTATGACCCCCACGCAATGTTTAGTTGTTAGTTTCAATTTTTTCTGCCATCCTTGCCAGACCCCAGTGTCTGTAGGACTTCCACACTGAGAGGAGGTATGTTTTGACTCTTGAAGTGCTACTGGTACCCACTGTTGTGTATCAATGTATGTATGTAGTAATTTTCAGGTTCATAGATATTTTGAGATCTTAACTCATGAGCTCAAACGCATTCCATATCATCTCATCAAATGTGGAAGTCTGTATCCTGATATAGATTGTACTTAGTATGTGTGCGCGCGCGCGCGCTTCCAAAAATTCTTGCATATATTCACATTGTTCCATTTTTTCACCTGTTAAGCTCATTTGTCACTCTGCACTTCAGTTTCTTCTCTCTGCTACTGAAAATCTCATCTGGCTCTCTGCTCTGACTGGCATTGCCCACCCTCTCTGATCTAGCAGCTGTGTGTAATTCTTGAGTATAACTGTTGTTGCTTACCATTTTTTTCTTGTACTGGAAGTAGCATTTTTCAAGGTTAATTCCTTTGGGCCTAGTAAGGTTTTTTTGTAATTTATGTAAGGTTCCTTATTGTCAAAAAGACATCATTAATAATATTTTGTATCTGTAATAATATATCTGGCATTCACTGAGGCTGTGGGATTATCTGGTATCTCATTTTAACAGGTCAGCTGACTTAGATAAATTTACTCATGCTAATGGGTTTCATGGTGTTACATAGATAGTTGCTATTACTAGTTAACACGGACTAAGCAGTTTAACCTAGTTTTTTGGAAGCCAAATGAATATCATCCTTATGAGTCTAAATGTTGTTGTTACCAGTTTCATGAATTAAACTTTTCCACGTGCACTTATAATTATTTAACTCTTGACTTAACATTTTACGTTTGTCTTACCTTACCTTACAGTAGAGACAGTTTAGTGATTATCGGCAGTATTCTCACTAGAATAAAGTGTACATTATCTTTCTCTCTGTTCCGCAAACAATATATATCTATGGTATCTATATATCTTATCTATATAATCTATCTATCTATCTATCTAAATATATATCTATATCTATATCTATCTATCTATCTATCTATCTATCTCTCTATATATTTATATATATATATATATATATATATATATATATATATATATATATTTTATATGAAGATTCTAGACCTACGATATAAGAAGCCTCGCAGGAGATTACAAACTTCGTAACTTATGGAGTGACTGAATTGGAAATTAATTAGGCTGGGACATTGCAGGGTTGAGTGAGATCCACAGAAGGGAGGAGAAGTAATTCAGCTCGAAGACTGTTACCACCTATTTTACTATAGAGGAAGTGGAAAATGAAATAGTTAGCAATGTACACTGGATTTTTAATTAACGTAAATCTTGCAGACAACTTGTTAAATTCAACAGTGCATTTGACAGAGGAGCATGGATTGTAATTAGACTGTGCAAAAAATACACCCTGAAGCTATTATAGGTACGTGCACAAACTTCTCAGAGCTCAGATGAAGGAATAGAATGCATTCTAATATATGATTAAATCTACTAGATTATGGAAGAAGAAAAAAACATATACTATACTCATGGGAGACTTCTTATCGCAAAAGTTGGGAAATTAAAAAATGGAGAAGCATGTTATGGGAATTTTTCGTTCAGTGTGCAAGGAACAAGAGAGGAAACACATGATGGCAATAAATTTTCCCAGCTGAAATATATAACATGAAAATAATGAACATGTTCTCTCACCGAACCGGGAGAAAATGGACTGGAGAAGTCAATTGGAGAAACTGTTGAAATAATGAAATCGACTTCATTATTGCAGTGGCTAAGAATAACATGATCACAAATGTCACAGTTATCAACAAAGTAAATATAGGGAAATGACCGTTCACATCTGTAGCTGGGTTGCACAGCCAGATTCAATGTCTCAGAAGTGGGAGAAGATTATTCGGCTAAACACGATTTTCCCAATCAAAAGTAAAAGAAACCTAAAACAGTCTGAGTTCACATGGCCCAAATTAAAAACAGATTTCAGGATCTAAGTAATGCTTTGAATGTGACACTAAAGATGATTTTTACTGAATGACAGACTAACAAAAGGCGCAATAAGAGAATCAGCGGGGGCAGTAGGGAAACTTACTACAACCATTTCCAAGAAATATTCGGAAAGAACACTCAAAACTCATGAAAAATCTATCTATCTATCTATTGCCAGACGCCCTCAATCCCCCCCGTTTGGGGTGGCCACAAACAAATCGCCTCCAAGTCGCCCTGTCCCCCGCCATTTCACTGCCCTGCTCCCAACTCACACCCCCCTCTCTCATATACCTCTCCACCCCATCCCTCCATCTCATCCTCGGTCTCCCCTCTCTCTCTTCCCTCCACCACCTCACTCACATACACTCTCTTCGTCAATCTTTCACCCTCCATCCTTTCCACATGGCCAAACCACCTCAGTGTGTTCCTCACAACGCTTCCTATCACATCCACATCCACACCACAACGCTCCTTTATATCCTCATTCGTCAGCCTGTCTCTCCACGTGACTCCACAGGCTCCTCTTAAATAACTCATTTCCACTGCTCTCACTCTTGACTTGTGTCCTTCCAACAATGTCCAAGCTTCACTTCCGTACGTTAGAGTTGGTATCACAATACTGTCATGTAGTAACTTTTTTACTTCCATGCTCACTTCCCTGTTTCTTATCACTGCTTTTAAGGAACCAGCAACCTTTCTTCCCTGCTGTACCCTTTCAAGCACTTCACCCTCCAAACCTCCATCCTTACTCATCACACTACCCAAATACTTAAACGTACTCACATTTTCCAATTCCTCACCATCCAACCTCGCTGTACATTCACTGACTTCACCTCTCTCAAAGACCATCACTTTACTCTTCCCTACATTCACCTTTAGGTTCCGTTTCTTACACACTCTCTCAAACTCATCCACCAAGCCTGGCAGCTCCCCTTCGTCTTCACTCAACAACACAGTATCATCTGCAAACAACAGTACAGGGAGTTTCCAAACACTATCCTCTCTCACCAGGGCCACTCCAACATCCACTACCCTACCTTGTACCTCTTTTATTACCCCATCCATGTTCAGATTGAACAACCATGGAGACATGACACATCCCTGTTTCAAACCAACTTTCACAGAGAAAAATTCACTTAGTTCACCATCCACACGCACTGCAGCCTTCGCACCATCGTACATACTCTTCACAGCATTCAACAACTTCCCATCTACTCCATATATTCTTAACACTTTCCACAATCCTTGTCTATCCACCCTGTCATATGCTTTCTCCAAATCCATGAAAGCCGCATACAACTTCTTTCCCTTCTCTAGAAACTTTTCCACTAAAGATCTAAGAATGAATATCTGATCTACACAACCTCTTCCCTTCCTAAAGCCTCCTGTTCTTCTCCAACTAATTTCTCTGTTCTTTCTCTAACTCTGTCTATAAGTAACCTACCATACACTTCTTCCTATTACACTAAGAAGACAAATGTCCCTATGATTACCACACACTTCTTTTTCCCCCTTTCCTTTGTACGGGAGAATAATTATACCTGACTTCCAATCCTTTGGTACTCTGCGTTCCTCCCAGGCCAATCTGCACATCTTCCACATCCATTCTACTACTATCTCTCCCAGTGCTTCATCATTTCACCACACACTCCATCAATTCCTGGGGCCTTCCCCATTTTAACTTTCTTCATTGCTTCCACAACTTCCATCCTACTGATTTCTTCCTCTCTTCTCACATCCCTCCTTCTCCCAGCCATTCCCCTGCCACTTAGACTCTCATTACTTCCATCCTCCACGTTCAACAATTCCTTAAAGTGTTCTCTCCATCTGCTCACTTTTTCTCCCTTCTCCACTAGTAATCTACTATTTTTATCTTCCAATCCCCTGCTTACTTCACTTCCACCCTGTCTTACTCTTTTTCACTTCTCTCCAGAACATTTTTCTTACAGTCCCTCCACTTTACACTCAAATTCCTTCCAAATTCCTCATCCACTCTCTTCTTACTCTCTCTTACTAATCTTTTCACCTCTCTTCCTTTCCACATATAACTCTCTCTTCCGCCTCTCAACTTCTTCCACGCCCCTATTTCTCATCCATTCATTGTATGCTTTCTTCTTTTGTGCCACTGCCTGTTTCACCTCTTCAGTCCACCACGCTGTTCCTTGCACCCCCCTCCGTCTTCTTCCTTCCACACACCACATCACATGCTGCACATATTTCTTCTGTAAATATCTTACACACACCTTCCACGTCTCCCATCTGCTCCAGTTCATATTTACCCAATTGTTACTCTACTTCTCTTATACTCTGCCTTTTTCTCATCCTCTTGTAACCTTTCCACTCTCCTTGCAACTACTCCTTCCTCTCGTCTTTCCCTTCTTCTATTCCTCCATCTTACTTGCAACCTAATTCTGGCCACCACCAAGTAGTGGTCAGAAAGTCCACTCCCCCAACCTCTATACACTCTTGCATCCTTTACACATCTTCGCATCCTTTCATCCACACACACATAATCAATCATTGCCTTCCTTTCATTCAGTTCACCACCCACCCTTCTCATCACTCGCCATGTATACCTGTGGATCATTTTATGCCTGAAGAGGGTATTGGCTATTACCAACCCCCTCCCAGCACAAATGTCCACTAGCGCACTCCCATTCTCATCTATCTCAGCAGGCACACCCCACTCACCAACTATTCCATCCACCTTCACATTACCAACTTTACCATTCATATCACCAAACAAAAA
>NC_137028.1:21197238-21224738 GCF_032717465.1 Coenobita brevimanus
CAGTCAGTATCTGCAATACACAATCGCTTGAGTGTATCCAGCATCTCTCTAATTGTCTTGTATTTATCAAAAAGCTCTCATGTGGTTTTAGTTCACCGTGGCAACCTCTCCGTCGCCCGAAAATCGGGGTTGGTTCGCCGAAACAAAAAGCAACACCGTTTCGTACTTTGTGGTAACTCTGTTCAGTGCTTTTTGTATGTAGAGGGTTTTAATACTGTATTATCATAAAAATTATGAAGGAAAGATCACTCTAGAATATAAAATAATGGTATCTGTTGTTCATCTCATGATCTGATGCCACACGATAGTGATGTAACATTTTCAAAGGACGCTGAATCAAAAAGCTGTAATTTGTATGGTAATAATCCATACACAGATATTTAATAAACTGCTATTAATCATGCATCATTATATTCCCCCAACCGTTGCATGATAAAATGAAGGAAGAGTCATGATTCCTGTTAATATAATCTGTATGGACGAGTATCACAAGTGAAACATCATCTCTATCCAAACGTCAAATAATTGCACAAACAACAGTTTTCTTCGTATGTGTGTCTTTATTTGCTGCCTCTGGGTAATGCGTCATATACAAGATGGCACATTTCTCTTGCATTCACAACGTTGTCCGATTCTGTTCTCGAGTTGTGTCCAAGTTGCAGAGCCATCTAGTGGATAACTTAGCCACCATTCCTCATGGTAGGTGAGGATGTATGGCCGGTTGCAGGACTTTTGCCCATGACTGTACAGTCTCCAGCAAAACTAGAGCGACCGGCTCGACGAACAGGTTGGTATATGTGGCACCACCGCACCCCCAGTTCCACCCTTCCCGTCCTTCGTTCCCATTCATTCGTCTACCCTCCACCCTCCCCACATCCAAGTGCAAGACTTGCATTATCTCAACCACTCTTCCGTCATCCATTTGTCTTGGGAAATAATGGGTTTGTTATGATAACGAATAAAAAAACATCACACAGTGCTTTAATCCATAGTATAGTTATTTATACACCACAATCTGAACGCAGGGTGATATAGTAGTATATTCGTATGATGGTGAGGTCTTTAATCATACAATTTATCATTTTGACGGTTGTATCCAGTGTGTAACATTAAACAGTCGGAAGCTATAAGTAGATGTTTGCAGTGGTCGGTGGTGTGTGGGGGGGTAACTGGCCGTCACACGTTGTGGTGGGAGCATGTGGAGATGGACCAGGGGTCGACGGCTCTGCCGGGGTAGATAGTGTGTGTGTGTGTGTGTGTGTGTGAGTGTGTGTGTGTTCCACCAATGCTCATAAACACGTCTTTATGATCACCATGAAGTGTGCATTACAATATTGTCCACTGCGCCATATGATGATAGTGATATTTGTAGTTTAACGATATGGCAAATAAACATTTAATGATATGTATACTGTAAGACCTTATTTCTAAATGTTATTCAGTCAGATAGCAGTGCAATAGCGAATTATAATACATTAATTTGAACGTAGCCTTTAACTCTGTAGGGTAAGTCAGGCTTAAACACCAGATCTCTAGTAAAACATTTACTATTGTCACTATACCACATGTTATTGTAGGGCAACTGGAACAGGGCGATAGCAAAGGTGGTGGGTGGTCCTACTCGATGTTGACAGGGTTACCTTATCACTCTTTAAGTTACCCACAACATTCCAGTATCATATAAATCCGATGTCTGACCACATTGTTTCATATCGTTTTAAAATGTTTTCTTAAATACACCGGTAGTCAGTTAGTCTTCCTTATTAAATATTTGCATAACCAAAACCGTTTGTCCATGCTAACATCCTTCCCTCTCTGAGGCAATTGACGTTTCAGCTGACGATAGTTAATGGGAAAAACCATGGCCACACAGAAATAAAGGAAAGTAGTAACAGACATGGGACACAAGTTGAAGAGCAAATAATCATAAGGTTAACCTGACCGCTACGTCTATTACGTTGCTATAAGTAATACTGATCAGTGTGAACTGTAACTCGTCAAACCTTTTTTGAAGACGTTGTCGCTGAAAACGAATAAACTGAATTATCTGTTGTATGGCACGATAATGTTGATTAGCGAAAGCTGCAATTGAGACAAGTTTGTTTGGTTACTATGCAGATCATCCATTTGGCCAATTTAGTAATTGGTTACCTTTTTCGAAATACGTCGTGTTATAGACGTGTGAATGGCAAGTTACACCCTATTGCAGTTATAACTATATAAGGCAAGGTTATATTCCTGATAGTTATCAGGTGGTGGCAGGTCTCAAGCTGGAGTGAGTGGCGATAAGTGGCTGAGGCAAGGGGTGGAGGGGGTTGGCTTGTATGCAGCGCCGGATTAACATGTTGTGGCTTGGTAGCCAGTTCAGACTGTTGGCCTGCAACATAAAGATTTCTTTTTTTCGTTATTTCCAGTGAACTGTTGGCATGGCCTAAATGGCCTTTTTTGATGGCCTGATGGATGATGGCATTTATTTGGACGCCCAAAGCGTATATTTATTCCGCTCTGGAAGTCTGGATGGTCTGTGACAGACCGAGGCCTGGTAGGCAGTTGCCCAATTTGCCTATACCTGGTAATCCGAACCTGGTTGTATGGTGTGCGCGGGGTCAGCACACCACTCGGCTCACTCTACTGTTGGCTGTCCTGTGTATGAAATTGACCTTGATACTTATCATACTGTCAGCAGCAATGAATGGCGTCTAGATATTGACTGACCTTTGGTAATGCCAGCAACCACGTCATGGCCTCGGCTTGATCAGCTTAGGCAGTTAACCACCAGACAAGCTGTCATCCAGTCCCTGTTGCCCGACGTTATCCGATATCATGTATTAAGACATCAATAACCAAGATATTACTGATCATGTGTTTTACTTATCAGCAACACTTTGCTATTATCACACATGGGGTATTAGTAGTAAATAATGGTAATGACCTATGATAGAGTTTGTATAATAGTGATTACGTCGAGTAAAGGAACGAGCACACCACCGACAACTACAAACATCTGCTTATACTTCGTAGTTTCCGGCTGTTCAATGTTACACACTAACTGGATACAACCGTCAAAATGATAAATTGTATGTTTACAGAGCTCACTATCATACGAATATACTATTATTTTATATCGCCCTGAGTTCAGATGGTGGTGTATAAATAAGTATACTATGGAGTAAAGCACTGTGTAATGTGTTTTTATTCATTATCATAACAAAACCATTATTTCCCAAGACAAATGGATGACGGAAGAATAATTAAGACAATGCGACAAGGCCTTACTCTTTTGCCTTTGCATGTGGGGAGGGTTGAGGGTAGCCGAATGAATGGGAACGAGGCAGGGGGCGGGAGGGATTGAAACTGGGGGTGCGGCGGTGCCACACATACCAACCTGCTCGTCGAGCCTGTCGTCCGACTTTTGCTGGAGACTGTACCTCAACTAGGTGGTAGGTGCTGATGACCATCATCCACTCACATGATGTAGTGCTGCTTGTTTCTTCCTTCACCTTTATCACTTTATCAGTATTTGCCCTTCTTTCTGCCTATGTCTCCCATCATCGTTTTTTATTACTCTTCTTTCCTTTTCAGGTGACCTTACATTGAGTGACAAGCCTAATGATTTCCTGTAAGACAAGAAACCATTTACAATGGTGGTTAATATCCATATAAGCAATTCACATGTGTTCCCTATGTGTCAGCAAGCGGGTTGGTGAAGGGTCAGTGTCTGTCCCCGTAAAACCACTAACTCAAAAGACAAACGACCACCCTTTATAGGATTATGATGTCTGGCTATAGATACATACATAGACAGACTTTTATTTATCAGTATAAAAGTAAACCAACAAAAGTAAAACTGTAAACAGTAAAAATGCCAACGTGTGAACAGGAGAGAGAGAGAGAGAGAGAGAGAGAGGAGGGTAGCAGTAAGAAGCAGGCATTATCTGTGCCACAGTAGCATAAAGTTCAATGTGAGTGGTGTGAAAGTGTGTACTTTTCTTGATGTTTAAACAGACCAGCCAAACTGATAGAGGACATAGGGACCCAGATTATACTGTTTTCATTTTTTTTCATTTATATTAGTCTTTCTTTTAGAGGTGATGGGAGATGAAGGATAGAGGAGAAGGGTAGGAGAGAAAGCAGGTAGGAGAGAGAGAAGGAAGCAACAGGAGCAGGAAAAGGGAACAGAGAGAGGAAGAGAAGTGATAAGTAAAGGATAGAGCAGGAAGAGAAGAGGGAGATCAATAAGATCTGCCGCCAGCTAATCTGGGTCAACTAAATTTGATCCATATGCCACACGTATCATAAGGATCATATTTGGACTGAAGGGAGGGTACTTGTTAATAGTAATAGTGGCTGTCACTCCAAACAAATATTTGTTTTTTAAGCCTCTCAGATGCCACTGTCTTATGTCTTCTACCTCTGAATAGTACGTATGAGTTTATAAAGCATATCATTAAGCAAGTGTGGCCATACAAGGGGGAGGCGAGAGTTAGACTGTAGATGAAGTTAACACATTTATTTTTACCATATGAATTGGTTTCTTTCGTCTGACTAGCATGGGTCCAACTTGCTCAGCACCCTAGATTAACACATTTTTTGAACTTGGGAAGTTAGATGTTCCCTTTACTTTAACCATTTCCTTCCATTGTTGTAAAGTTACCCTAATCTATCTTACCAAGCAGATCCATCAACTACAGGCAAGGAATAGCCCTTGCAAGGACATCCTGTGCAGTGAACCGATGCTCCCCTTTGACAGACAGCGTCTTGCTACAGTGAGACACAGGGAAAAGTGTGGAGGCCTTTTTCCTGAAAGGGTGCTGCATTTGCATTTCTCCAGTTCACAGGGACACCATAGTGGGCTACACATCACTCAGATTGTGGTTCGGTTACGTGGTTACTACCCAGCATTGCAAATGGTTTCCTGGGATCCAGGAATTATTATGCCTGTCACTCAGTGTGGAGGCATCAGAAGTGGAAGAAAGAATGAAAGCGACAGAAAGAATGGAAGAAACAAAAAAAGAGCAAGGCAGATACAGAAAAAGGTTGATAAAGGTGAAAGGAAGAAGTAGGCAGCATTTCATTACAAGTGGATGATGGTCACCACCATCTACCACCTATTCCCCTTTGATATGACATACCTTTTCTACGTTGAATAGAATCATCTGGTACCAGCAAGAATAAAGTAAAAAGGACTATCCAAATTCAAAGAGATAAAAAGAGATTTGGAGAATGGATACCTTAATTAGCACATTTCACTTTGATTTCGAGACTAAGAGTGTTTGAATGTGATACAACACCTGTCTTGGCAGAGTGAATATGGACGTCATTGCAGTTTAGTTTATGCCAAGGAACAAAATTCACACACAAGATGTGTCAGGAGAGGAGTGGGGAGTAAAAATAATTTGGGAGGTATAGATAGAGTAAGGGGAGTGGGAAGTAAACATAAGTTGGGAAGAATAGGCAGAGTGAGAGTGATGTAAAGATGACCTACATTACTGCACTTGTTATCTGAGAGGAGCACATGGAGTTATATGGAGAAACAGACAAGTGAATGAGGAAGTGAAGGAGAGCTGTGGTTTTGATGTGGATGTCCTAAAAACATTAGGAGAAATACTTTGAGATGGTTTGGCAATGTGGGGAGGATTGAAAATGAGTCTTAATAAGAAAGTGTATGACTGAAGTAGAAGGGGGAGAGGGAGAGGGAGTATTAGATGGGGAAATGGGGTTGGGAGCTATATGAGAGGAGGTATGAGTTGGAGAGAGGGCAGCCAGATGGGAGAGTATATGGTGACATGGAGGTTCTTAATCTGTGGCCACTGCTTTTGTGACTTGTTTCATAAATC
The DNA here is from genome assembly GCF_032717465.1 of Coenobita brevimanus. Lineage (NCBI taxonomy): Eukaryota > Metazoa > Arthropoda > Malacostraca > Decapoda > Coenobitidae > Coenobita > Coenobita brevimanus. The sequence continues at coordinate 21,203,076 of NC_137028.1, forward strand.
AAACAGATTTCACAACCAGCACAATTCCCCATTCCTCAATGGCATAAATGAGCATGGGGCTTGTGGGGCAGTGATATGAGGAACAAGGTGGGTGTGCAAGGGCATATGGTAGGCGCCCTGGGGTGCTGCCAGGGATTAAAATTCATACTTATCTCAACAGCGGCTGAAAGAGGGTCAGATATGGATGGCTAGAAAATGAGTAGGTGAGAGTGAGCTGATGTGATGAGGGGGTGGAGATTGATGGGCAGGATGGTTATGGAGAGAAAGGGAAGAAACATGAGTCGAGTGACAGTGAGAGGATGGGCTTAGGTAGGAAAGGTAAAAGAAAGAGGATGGGTCTGAGATGGGGCAACTGTAATCAATAAGGCATCAGTGACAGGTGGCAGTAGATATAACTACAAGAGCAGCACTGCGTACTGTAGTGTGCCTAGAAGACCTGCTGTCTGGTAGTCTCATTGAGGATGTACAGGTGGCAGGAATAAGCGATAGACCAGAGTGGTAGAGTGAGCAGGCGTTCCTTCGTGCTTATAATTGCATGCGCACTTAGACTCTGGGGTTACCTATATCAGGCAGTGTGCTGCAGCCTTCAACACAGGCTACATGTAGTAACTACTGCCTTATTAGCAGTTCCTTTTGTAGAATTCCACAAGGAATCAGAGAAAGCGGAGGCAGTGTTTAGTGCCAAGCAAATGTTTAGAACCAAATGATACCTCGTGTGAGAAAGTTTTATGTAGCCGTGCCCCACAAAACAAGACTTTTCATAATCATCATTCTCTCCGACACGTTACATCCTGGGAATTCCTTGATAGAAGATGGCCATGACAGAACTTCCTTTTGGCTGCGTTGTTCTCGTGTGCCTCTCTCAGAGTCTCAACATATCCTGTTCCCCCCTCTCACCAGTATGCTGTATTGCTCCACTCACCTCTTTCTTCAATACACAAGTTGTGCCTCTCTATATATTTTATAAATGCGCATTCTTTGTACAAAGTCACACCATCTCAGTTTATTCATATCTATCCACTCAGCATTTCACTTCTCACTCCTATTGCCCTCTCGTCCATTCCTTAATACTTTACTCATAGATTTCCTTATTACCATCTTTCCTGCTTATGCCTGCTGCTGTTCTTAAGTAAGGGGTTGAATGATAGGATGACATGTGTTTAAATGTATTTGCATGTTAAATCAATATATATACATACTAGAAATCTGTCAGTGTGAGTTGTCGTGCTAAAGGCAAAACACGTCCACTAACTTTAGTAAGGTTTTGCCCTGAATCCTTATTTTTTATTAATAATTAAATTAAGCACAAGTTTTAGACTCTTGGGCATATATATGCCTATATGGCGAAAAAAAAATATTATAATTTCCTATAAAGAGTGCCGATTTGGTAAATGACCTCTAATTTGGTATTTTGTCGCACCACGTAAAGTCATTGATAACCATGAATGAGGGATGACATTCCTCTTGATGGATTTTAATAGGGGAGAAGTGCACTACATTCCTCAGCTCTCAGAGTATGAGATCATTCTTCCTATCATCACTTAATATGCTTGCATGATGTACATGCAAATGGCTTTTGAGCTACTTAGCCGATTCAATGTGTCTCATTTTTATTTCATTTTTGCTACTTTTGGGGGCTTTATTCAGTTTAGAGGACTGTTCTAGCTGGAGGAGTTAGATGTAGCCTTCATTATTCCCTTCAGTGTTAATGATCGTTCTCAGTTTGAAGAAAATAATTGAAAGTAGCATGAATAACATTTCCAGAAAGTATCAGGCAAATATTTAAAACTACATTATCTGACTTAAAGGATTAAGGGTGCCCCTACATTTACTGTACACTGAATAAAAAGTGGGATTTTGGCAAAGGTAAATCCTTTTACTGTTCATACATCAAGAACACCAGTACTGTAGGCGTCATTTATGAGATCTAAAACACGAGTTTGAAGAGCTTCATTTTCCCAAGATATGAGTTCATCGACTATTGGCTTGAAAGGCTTTGTGGCATTCCGCAGCAACACTGGCTTCATCATCGATGAGGTGGCTGTCTTCATTATCAAAGGCGCAGTTATTCTGGCCAACCAGAGTTGTAAGTTGGCTATAGTATTGTTGGATGAAATAGTTCCCTTTTTGTAGCTCTTTCCTGCTGTGCTTAGTGTTACCCCATTTACCACTATACCCATGAGGCAGCCATAAAGTCTTGTCTTCTGCCACTCCACCATGAAAGTATCAAAATCCCAGTTGTCCACTCGGGCACCCAAGTCAGTGGTAACAGCAGTGAAGATGGAATGATAGTGGCGCAGGATCTCCTCTAGGTGGGTCCTTCGCAGATCAAGGGTGGTGGAGGAATGGACCAAGTACTGAACATCCAGAAGTGGGTGCCGGATATAGGTGACACCCCAGTCAATCATCATAAAATCCTTTGGAGGAGATCCTTTCACACTGTGGTCTTCATTTAGGAACATAAAGTTGTTCGTCCAATAGTCACCATGACTCAGACAAGTGAGTCTCGGGCCATTAGTATTTATTACCATATCCACAAACGTTTTTAAGATGGTATCTCTGTTAGATTTCATTTTTTCTATGAGGTGCTCATATTCTTCCCTTTTCTTTTCCAAAGCTGTAATAAGGCCATCATAAAATGCAGATAAAAGTATCCCCAAAAATTCACCCATAGTACTCATATCTGCGTTAAAGGATGGATATTTCTCTTTGAAGTTGTAGTTTTGAAAGAAGGCGTAAGAGACGCCATGGAGCCGCGCTAATCTATCAACTGCCATCAGGACGTGAGGAAGGTCCAGGCCCTCGCGCTTGTCCATTGTTGTGTACCTGTCGAGACAAAGATGATGTTCAGTGTTTCTGTTAGTTTTCTCAGTACTGTAAAAGTTACAAATGAAAGTTGTATAGGAATTAATCTGGAAGGGAAAAGGAAGTATTTTCAGTATATGAGGTATAATGTCATATTCTGATAAGGGATACTTACAGGTATAATGGTTGAAAATTAATGCTGAATCTAGTAGCAGGACTGTTAAATGAAATAAATCCAATCATATTACAGTAAACAGCATCCATAGTTGTTACCGAGTCTTATTTTGGCATAGAGGATCTTTGAGCACTTCTGTGCCACCCGAGAGATTACATCTAAAGATGGATTTGTGGGCAGTGGTGACAGTTGGTTTCTTCCGTGTATGATACACTTGGAGCACATGAGACCGATGCGGTTTTAGCCCATGCATGCGTGCGTCTACCTAGTTATTTTTGGTTAATGAGTTACAGTATGGGAGAGTGTTTAGCACCTTCATCCCCACCTACTGTCATGTACTATCAGTCCCCTACCCATCCCACTGTAAGTTGTCTCTCAGAACTGCCACTGTACTTTTGCAGTGTTTGATTTATGTGCTTGTAACTGTAGCTTTTCTGACAGACACTGCGTTGTCATGTGTAAGTATCATATGAATGTTGTTCTTGTATGAATGTGAGTTTTAGAAGGGAAATTTTTACTGTCTTGACCAGGACTCCGATCTGGGACTCATGAATTTGCCACTAGTTATCCTGTCGATCCGCTGAGCTGCGACTCAGAGCAAAGAGACATGGTCAATGTTTACCTTATTAAGGCATGTTTTTCTTCCATTGGATGTCCCAGGGCCATTTGTTAGCTCAGCATACAGCACCATACATGGCATTAACGCACATCTTACTCTCTGCCAGGGCTCATCCTGAGCCTACAACATTCACCGTACTGCAGCTTCTTTTTCATCTCATCTCATCCTTGCTTCACCAATATGACCACACTACTGCCACCATCTTGAGTACGTTTTTTGTCATGTGTCTGAGCTTATGCTTGACAGCCCGTGCCGTTAGGCACAGCAGTCCTCCCTTGTGTTACACACCACGTTACCACTTCAGCACTAATAGCCACATGCTAGGGCCATCTCATTTTGGATTGTTGCAATGGTATTAGCAAGGATGTTTCTATGAAAAGTCAGCAAGCCTTATGGAAAATTTGAAATCTGTTTTAATAAACTTCAGTTCATCAGACTGTTCTCTGCTCCAGTCTGGGATCGAACTCATGTCATTTCAAACTTACAACCTTTCCAACCACTCGGCTGCCAACAAGGTTTTTAAAGGGGAATTTTTTACTCTATCCAAATCAGGATGTGAACTTGAGACCTCCGAACATGCTCCCAGTTGGTTTATATGCTTAACTGCAGCTGACTGCTAAAATACTGCGTCCTTGTTTACCTTATTTAAGACACTATTTTCTCACTGGTGTTTTATAACCATGTTCCACAGCCATTAATTAGCACAACTTTTAGCATTGCAGATGACATTAGTACTGAACACTAACTAGAAGGTATTCTGCCATCACTAATATACAGTATGATTCAAACCAACCTCCGTCCTACTTTGTTGGCAGAAGTCATTAATTTTATTCTCTTTGTCAGTCTTGTTACACAGTATCAGGGAGCACATAGCCTACCTTCACCGACGTCAATAAAATTTATGATTTATTGCTACATCCAGATCTGGATCGCACCTCTAATCAGCTCCTCTTTGACCCAGTGACCACCATTCTATCAGAATTATTTGAAATCTGATAATTTTTGTTTAGATAACTTGTACGTAGACAGATAAAGAGACACAGATGAATACATAACCAATCAAACTTTGTTGGTGTAGGTAACTAGTCTGCCTATCCTAATGATTAGTAAATATTTTACCCTTGTATGAACCTTTAAGGAAAAGATTTTTACTGTACCCTAGCCAGATATAATCCCACAACCTTGTGACTAACAGTGATGTTATGCACTAAGCTGTACTGACCGGGATAAAATATACTCAAGTTACCTTACTTGAAGACAAACCTTATCCACCAGTAGTTTAACAGGCATTTCACAAGTCATTAACATAGTACACATTATCAGAGGCAGCACCTTAGGGTCATTAAACTTTCTCTGAACTCTGTCAAGATTCGTCCTGAGTCCCACAAGCACAACAGTATTTCCCTCTTTCGGCTAGGACACATCCTGAGTAATCTGTTTGGATTCTCCTGTGATGGATAGCTGACCTTTTATATTTGGTGCAAGAGAGGCAGGCAGAGACAGATGAGGTCAGCCTTGGGGAAAGGAATGCTTGCCCAAGGAGCAAGTGAAAAGTAAGGAAGAAACATATGAAGCTAGTCTTTGGAGCGGGAATTCCTGCTCAGAGAGTAAATGAGGAGTGAGTGAGGGAGAGCTATCTGAATTAAGCTTTCTCATTGTAGGATTGGATTTTTTAAGGAATATATTTGCTACACCTTTGCTGGATTCGGTCCCCAAACTTCCCAACGAGCATGTCGCGGTGGAATGCATCATACTACTCTCACCAAAATAAATAAATGAAGAGATAAACAAAAATACATAAATCAGTTGGCAGTAAATTATGAAGGCAATTTTGTCTTGTGTAGTTTTACGAGCATATCCCATGAAAAGTTGTAAGTTTTGTATGCACTTTTAGAAACAACATTTTTTGGTACCGGAGTGAAGATATATTAGACTATACTTTGATCATTTCAGTTAGACATAAAATTGCCATATCTCAATCCTGAATGTTGAGCTATAGCATGAGATTAACACTAGAATATGATTCTAATTGCAAAAACTTTGTATGGAAAGGATCTTGAGCTGTACTATTGTCTTATTCTTTCACTGAGCTGTGGGATATAAGTTGCAAAATGCAGATATCTCTGCTTAGTAAAGAGTAACAAGCTTTAGTTTAGTGTAGCCACACAAAGATGGTTAACTATTAAAGATCACGTCAGAAAAGCACTCTTTTTCTATCCCACTGTGAAACAGGGTAAGAAAGGTATGGTTAAACTCTTTCTACAAACTGCTGTTACATGATCAACCTGTCCCTAATCCTCATTTTTTTTAGCAGCTTATAGAGGTTGTCAAAGTGGATAAGAAACTTTAAGTACAGTCAGGTCATCTATGGTATCTAAGTACAGTCAGGTCACCATTGGACTCTTAACACTGGAATGACACTTGAATGTTCAACTGAATGATCCTGGCCTGTGAAGAAGAGTTGAAAGTACAATATTTCTTGCAGATATGATAATGGTGGGTGGGATAGCAGATGTTTTAATGAGGTCAGGTGGCCATTCCTATGAGACATTCAAAAACCTGTTTCACGGCTGTATATCAGATACTACAAAATCACTGAAGAAATCAAGCAAACGTGGCATATGGTTTAAGATAAACAGCACCTTGCCAATAATACCTGTACTAAATTATATTCAGCAACTGTGAAATATTAGCAATTTCATCATTATTATCAATATCATCATTGGCGTTGTTGTTGTCTCTGACCTATATTCCATTAATATATGGAAAGTAAGGGATCCAGAAACAGGAACAGGGCCATGATAATGACTGTGGAGTAGACGTCATTTTCTCTCTTTTATCCAACTCACTCACTCACTTTCAAAACCTCCCTGCCACACCTAGCTCTCACCCATCTCTTACCTACTCTTAACATCCCCTCCACCAGGTAGTGGTCAGACATACCTCCACCCTCCGCTCTCAGAACTCTCATATCCAACAATCTTCCTATTACATTCCTGGACACAACCACATAGTCCATCAATGCTCAATCAACAACCCTTCCACCATCCTGTCTCACCCATGTATACTTATAAATATCTTCCTTCTCAAACAGGGTATTTCCAATCACCGTCTCTCGCTCAATGCACATCCCTATCGTTCGTTCCCCATTTTCATTTCTTCCAGGCACACCATGCATACCAGCTACACCTTCAACTGCTACATTTCCCACTCTAGCATTCAGATCTCCCATCATTACCACATTCACATTCGCTACAGAACTCTGCAGACACTCATCAACATCATTCCAGAAAGACTCCCTCTCTTCTTCATCCCTTTCACTACCAGGCCCATATGCACTCACAAACACCCACAACTCACATTCAAATTTCGCTTTCACCCACATCAGTCTCGATGACACCTTCTTCCATTCAGTCACACACTGCTGTACTTCCGGACTCACGAACAAGGTCACACCTTCTCTTGTCCTTCCTCTATCAACACCAGACAATCTTCCATTCACACTTCCAAACATAGACTTACCCTTCCCTTTCATCTTCGTTTCACTCAAAGCTAACACATCCAACTTTCTTCTCACATTCTCCCAATCTCCTCCCTTTTAGCCTTAGTCGTACTACATCCACGCACATTCATAGACCAATCTTCAGGGTACCGGGATAACTCAGTTCCCCATCCCTTTTTCTGGCATGCCTCTTATTAGGAACTAAAAAAACAGAGGAGAGGGGTCCCTAGTCCCCTCACCCCGCCCCTTTTAGGCGCCTTTTACGACACGCAGAGAGGACGGTGGCAGTATTCTTCCTAACACAACCTGGCCCCAGAGTAGTAGTCCTACCCCATAGTGCGGCCAGATTGTATCCTCCCGCCACAGGGGGGTATAATATATATATATATATATATATATATATATATATATATATATATATATATATATATATATATATATATATATATATATATTATATATACACACTGCAGGAGGCAGTAGAGGAGATGAAAACTGGGAAAGCTGCAGATATGGATGGGTGTGCTGTGGAATGCCTGAAAAGTGGTGGAGCAACTATTGTTGATTGGTAAGTAAGACTGATGAATGTGTGTTTTGTGAGAATAGTTTACTGGGCAAGTGCTTGAGTGGTTCCGTTGTATAAAGGTAAGGGTGATAAGTTTGAACGTACTAACTTGAAATGTATAAGTCTGCTGAGTGCTGAAGGTAATGTGTATGGTAGAGTGTTGAGAGTGGGTACAGAGGGAGTGAGAGGTGATGAGCAGTGTGGCCTTAGGAGAGGGAACGCATGCGTGAATCAGGGGTTTGCTGTGAGACAGGTATGTGAAAAGTATGTAGCGAAAGGTAAGGATGTGTTCTGGTCGTTCATGGATTTAGAGAAAGTGTATGATAGAACTGATAGGGAGGCTTTGTGGACTGTTTTAAATATGTATGGGCTTGATGTTAGGTTGCTAAAAGGAGTGAAAAGTTTTTATGTACATAGTAGAGCATGTGTAAGAGTGGGAAACACTGTGAGTGGTTTGTTTCCCGTGAGAGTGGGGCTGCGGCATGGATGTGTGATGTCGCCATGGTTGTTTAATATTTATATGGATGGTGTTGTAATGGAGGTGAATGCAACAGTGTTATGTGGAGGTTTAAGTCTGGTGAATGCTGAAGGTAGAGAGTGGAATCTGAATCAGCTGCTGTTGCAGATGATACTGCAATGGTGGCTGATTCGGAAGAGAGATTGAGACGGTTGGTAGAGAAGTTTGGAAGGGTGTGTGAAAGGAGGAAATTGAGAGTAAATGAGAATAAGAGTAAAGTGATGAAGTGTACGAGGTTGGTAGATGGTAGGAGGATGAATATAGATTTAAATGATGAGTTGCTTGAGGAGATAGAGTGTTTTAAGTATTTAGGGTCACATGTTGCTGTGGATGGAAGAATAGATGCGGAAGTGAAGTTTAGAATGAATGAAGTAGGAAAGGTGCTGAGAGGAATGAAAAAAGTGTTTAGATGTCGTTTGCTTAGAATGGATGTAAAGAGAAGGCTGTATGAGGGTGTTGTGGTACCGACTGCGTTATATGGGGCTTAAACATGGAACATGGGTGTAGCAGAGAGGAAAAGTTTGAATGTAATGGAAATGAGATGTCTGAGAAGTATGTGTGAACTGACATGTATGGATGAAGTAAGAAATGATGAAGTGTGAAGGAGAACTTGAGTTGTGCAGGAGACGGCTGATCGAGTTGAGCATAGGGTGTTGCGATGGTTTGGCCATATGCAGAGAATGGATGATTAGCGATTGGTGAATACGATAACTGGATCGGATGTGAGAGGTGTTAGGGTGAGAGGAAGACCACGAATAGGATGGATGGACAATGTGAAGAGAGCACTGGATGCGAGAGGGATGTCTGTTGAGCAAGGAAGAGTGGCTGTGCGTGACAGAAATAAATGGAGAGAAATTGTGAATGAATAAGTGATGACGCAGCCCTGAGGGGATATTCTCCCGCATTTGGTCTGATCAGCTAGTCAGGTCAGGTGCGGGTAAGGAGATGGGTCTGTTATGATGTGGCAGGGGTAAACCAGCTCTGCTGTCGGGCCCTGCTGCGGATGTCACTGATTGCATTGCGCAGTTGACCCTTGTGCGGTATGGTGCGGTGAGGATCTGTCCGTTCTCCCCTTGGGGCTAAGATGCGAATGAATGTGTTTGAATGGATGAGTAAATGGGGATTGTGTCGTCCTGTCTCGGCTACCTCCCTTTCCTTGGGGGAAGCAGCCTAGGTATATATATATATATATATATATATATATATATATATATATATATATATATATATATATATATATATATAACTTAATAATTATCCATTTGGGTAGGGAAGAAAGAATGTTGCCCTTATATTCTCTGAGTACTGAATAGTGGGAAGATGAGGGGCCAGAAGACCTTACATCTAGGTTTGAATGTTGAAATGAGTTTGATATAATATTATATGATTCTTCCTGGAATTTGGCACCAGGAAACTAGAGTTAGTATCTTTTAGGTTATGTCTTTCCTTTTCATTTCTACCCCCTCCCCCCCAACACTTTCTATTCAGTTATTGTATTTTATTGTCAAGACTGTCTCTAGCGTCAATTTACATCACTTATACATATTCTGCACTTCCTTAAGAAAACTTTCTCTGTGATACCGACTGACCTTGCAAAACTAAACGATAGACTAAACCAAACCAAAGGTACATGGGCAGAGAAGATGGAAGGGTTAGGCCAGTAATAAGAGCTAAAACAACTGTGCACTGAGTGACACTAAAAGGAAGACAACAAGGGAATGGATAAAATGCTAATGAATATCAGCAGTGATAGCCTTAGAAGTGACTGTTTCTAACAGTAGCAAACGAAAGTATGTCACGAAAAGCTCACAAAACATACCTTAAGTATATTGCAGTTGGAGGAGTCTTGCAACAATGGTTTTAAACGGACAAAAGAGTTCGATTATTTCATTATTCTTATAATTTGTGGTTCCCATGACAGTTATGTCAGATTATCATACTCACCCTGAGGTAGTTAAGTCTTCCATCACCAAAACGTATTCATCATCTGTGCAGATTCCATACACATACTTCGGGATGTTGATCCGGTACTTGTCCCCCACCTGCTTGGATTGGAACTCATTGAGTTCGCCTATGATGTAAGAATAGATGAGCAGCTCTCGGAGATGTGCTTGTGTGAATTTGGCAGCTTCTTGTTCAAGGGCAGAACCAGATAAAAACTTGGAAACAAGACTGTAACTAGTGGTGGCTGTGTCTGGAGAGCAGTGACCTCTCGACGCCTGCCCATGCACTTCAATCTTCACCACCTCTGAGCTGAAATTTTCACCAGGCTTGGCTCCTGCAAGACACCAGTTGTGGTAGCAAAACACAGAAGGTAATGAATACGGGTATTCTTTGATTATCTTAGTTATAACACTGTACTGTATAAGTAATTTTGTTACACCATTCCATCTTCCAAATATACACATGTGTATTAAAAGTTGGCTGTGATCTAGTAAATAGTCAGATATGAGAATACTGTATAAACCATCTTTCCTGACCCGAGGGATTTAATGCCCTATCAGTAGCAATTAAAAGTTTTTGTTTTGAAACTCACCATTATGATACTGTAGTGTATTTTCGTGGCATAAAGTAGATCCTTGCTATAATGAACCCCGATATAATGAATTTCAGATTTAACAAACACATCAGAGCCCACAGATCTTTTGTCAGCCATACCGAACTAGGGTCAATAAATGGGGAAGTGCAGAGGTACAGTGAACAAGACATGTGCTTCCTACCCTTTTTGCTCCAACCTGGCCTAAAATTGCCTTCTCCCAATCTTGATTGTTGAGTTATAAAAGCAGATTATAATATTACTGTTCCAGTCATAAAGATGTGCTATGACAAAGATGTGAAATAAGTAGCAAAATGACCAGATTAAGGACCAAGTTAGTGTAAAATGGGTGTAGTTTTCATTTACAGTACTTGAATATGATACTGTTGTCATTTTATTTTTAATCATGTGTTTGAATCCCCACTAGGGGGGTGACCTTTGGATTAATCAAATTTTCAGCTTTTTTGAACCGGGATTCTCCCTAATTACCAGTAGTTCAATATAGCGATGGTCTACTGTATTCCACTTTATATGCTGATTGCAAAGTACATTAGTAAACTGATTCTTAACAGTATGTACAGTAATTACAAATTAATACGTTCCTTATTCGTCGGGGTATGAAAGAGTGCCACTGTGCAAGAACATCATACTTATATGCTGAAGTTCAGTTGCAACCACCATAGGAGAGATGTCACGCCTGAACATTGGCCTTCGTTCCAAGCATGTATAATTAATTGTTCAGTATGGAAAGAGATAAATGGGTACAACTAACTCCTCAAGTTTGGAAAGTCTCTCCTGAGCTGAACAAAATAATCTAAGTAGCATGAATAAAATGAAGAAAATATGTCATTAGCGTGAAGTGGCTAAATGACATTTTATGAGATGCTGTCCAAAATTTTCCAGACTAGGATCACGACGCCTAAATACAGTAGCTTGATGCACCTCCAGGTGGCAGTACTAACACGCATTGTGAGTCATTGAGCTAGACTGATGTGGGAATTAGTGATGTTTGCTTGTTTGCTGTTGTGCACGTGTTGTCAGGCAATTTTCTACTGTCTGGCATTTTTGAGTTTTGGTGAGGCTGGACTTTTCCACTGGGACAATTGTTGCTTTATCTCAAGAGTCATAACCTCAAACCCAGCTCTCATTGGCAGTTATGACCCTGGACTAGAAGGTTTCATCTTGTGAGGAGAGTCCAAAAGCTCAATGCAGACATCAATGTGTTGCTGCATTTGGTCAGCCATCAGGAGACTAGGGACAAATTTGGCTGCAATGTGGTGCATGCCCAATTCTTCAGTTAGAATCCTCTGACATGTCCTGTAACCAATTCCCATCTCACAAACATCAAGAGTGCTCCGACATTGATCCTCATGGACGAGCTGCTGAATTTTTCGACATTATGAGGAGTTGAACTGGTTGAGGGCCTCCCCGTGTGAACGTTGTCATCAACCATTAATTGATTGGCCTTAAACAGTGCACGCCACTGAAACACCTTTGTCCAACTAACAGTTTGCCCACCGAACACTTGTTGATTCATTACCAGGGTCTCTGTTGCATTTTTCCTGAGATTCGCAAAAAAATTTTATGTAAAGTCGCTGTTCCTTTTTTATATCCATCTCGAAAATCGTCTGACGACACATGCACAACAGCAAACAAACGAATGCCACAGATCCTCACGTCTACCTGGTACTGCGCTGTGTGGCACACTGACTCGCAAAGCATGTTGATACTGCCAACTAGAGGCACATTACCGTACTACAATCTACTCAAGCATCATGATCCCAGCCTAGAAAATTTTGGATAGCAGCTCGTATTACCAGATGGATGGGGGAATACTCGTGTGTGTGTGTGTGTGTGTGTGTGTGTGTGTGTGTGTGTGTGTGTGTGTGTGTGTGTGTGTGTGTGTGTGTGTGTGTGTGTGAATGGAATGGGTGGGCAGACATTGATTCGTAGTGTTATCAGTATTGTGTAATATTTATTTTTCACTTCATGGCCATTGATATGAAGATAATGGTTCACATATGTAGCACAACCAAAGAATTTAGCTGTAATGTATGGTAACATGTTCTGCATGTGAATTATGTTTTTCTTATTTAAAATCTGCCCCTCTCCCTCATAAAAAATAATATTGCAGTGTATGTGTACTGTATAAGCAGCTCCCTAGCTCAGTCCCGCCACTCTTATCCCCTGTTTCTAAACATTACTCATTTTTAACACCAACTTGTCCTAAATTGCCATCTCTCCATCTTGAGTGCTGATTTGAAACTGTGATTTGCAGTACAATATGATGCTAGTCAAGAAGAAAGTCTATGGAAATGATGTAGAGCTAGTGCATTGTCTTTTCTGCTACTGATCCGTGTGAAATACTGTAAGCTGTTAAATGTCAAAGGAACAACTTCCTCAGTTGCAGCACCCCACAACCCACGTATTACATTATGGTAAATGCTTTGGCTTCTTGCGCTGAAACAGGGTCGGATTCTCAGACATATTTACGATCGGTTCCATGTTGTAACAGATTTGTTTTTTGCAGGGAGTACTAAAGACACAGATCTTCACTCTGCTTTCCTTTATCTTTCTGCAGAAAACGGTTATAACCTAAGATAATTTCCTCTCCTAGCTAAGACTTGTTTTTCTTTTTCTTTATGAGGAACAGGAGACATGGGAAGACTGGGCGCTTTCCTTATCTTGTTCTTCCTGCAGAAACAAATCACGGTCATGGCAAGGAATCGATCATAAGTATGGTCGACAAGGTTTCACACCTAATAAACATGTTGAATTTAGGTGTAATATGAGGATGAGCTGGCAGCTGCTTGCACTACTGGACAATATGACTGTAGCATTTTCTTTACAGTATATATGCTGATGAAGATCAAGAAGATGATCAGGAACATTATACTGTCTCTACACATGTCGTAGTGTGACGGGAGTATTGCATCACTAAGTGTGTGTGTGTGTGTGTGTGTGTGTGTGTGTGTGTGTGTGTGTGTGTGTGTGTGTGTGTGTGTGTGTGTGTGTGTGTGTGTGTGTGTGTGTGTGTGTGTGTGTTCTTACCTATGTATCTTTACAGGAATGAGTCAAGCTCGAACTGTCCCGTGTCTTAAACCATATTTATCGTACATATTCTTAAAATTGTGAATTGTTTTGGCACACACTATATCATTCGGTAGTGCATTCCACCGATCAAGTGCTCTATTTGGGAAACTAAATTTCCTTACGTCTTTATCACCTCTCTTTTTATGCAGTTTTTTGCAGTGTCCTCTTGCTGATGCATCCCCTTAGGTTAAGTAATCATTTATGTCTATTTTCTCCTTCCCTGATATGCATTTATATAGCATAATATCACCTCATTTCCTTCTCTCCTGTAGTGTTGGTAGATTCAGTTTATTTAGTCTTTCTTCGTAGCTTACATCCCTTAAGCTTGGTACCCATCTTGTAGCGGCCCTTTGAACTTTTTCAATCTTGTCTATGTGTTTTTTGAGATGAGGACTCCAGACTACTGATGCATACTCCAGGGTTGGTCTGATGAATGATGTTATTATCTTTCTTAGCATGTCTTCATTTATGTATGTGAATGCTATTCTCATATTTGCAAGCAGTGTAAACATGTTCCGTACCTTCTCACTGATGTGGTCTGCCGGAGATAGTCTGCTATTGATAATCACACCTAGGTCCTTCTCTCTTTTTGATGTGTGTAGGGTTTTATTTCCTAACGTATAATCCCAATCGGGTCTTTTTCCACTTTTACCAAATTTGATTACATGACACTTGTCCACATTGAATTCCATTTGCCATGTACTACTCCATTCATGAAGTTTATTTAATTCTTCTTGTAGCACTTTACAAGAGTCTATGTTAGTAATTCTCCTTTGTATTTTTGCATCATCTGCAAGCATATTTAAATAGCTTTCATTTCCAATGTTATTGTCTATATCATTTATATACACTAAAATCATGATTGGTGCCAGCACTGAGCCCTGTGGTACTCCACTAGTCACTTCTTTCCATGATGAGTAATTTCCCCTTAGTGCTGTTCTCATTTCTCTTCTTATTGGAAAATCTTGCATCCAACAATACAATTTGCCTCGAATTCCTCCTTGATGGTACAGTTTCCATAAAAGTCTTTGGTGCGGTACTCTGTCAAATGCTTTCTTGAAATCTAAATTGATACTGTCCACCCATCCTTTTCCTTCCTGTAATGTGTCTGTTACTCTGTCATAGTAGCTCAACAGATTAGTAACACATGATTTTCCTTTTCTCAAACCAAACTGTCTTTCTGTTATCATATTGTGTTCTTCTAGATGATTTACCCAAGCTTTTCTTATAAGCTTTTCTAATACCTTGCTTGCAACACTGGTTAGTGATAATGGTCGGTAGTTGAGTGGATTTTGTCTATTCCCTTTCTTGAATAAGGGAACAATGTTTGCTTTCTTCCAAATATCAGGTAGTTTACCTTGACTCAAGGATTTCTTGAAAATTTAAAATAATGGTTTACTTAACTCCTTTGTACATTCATGTTGTACCCCAACATGAAATTTCATCAGGACCATTTGCTTTTCCTTTGTCTAATTTACTTAGCTCCTCCTATATTACTTTTTCTGATGTTTGTATATCTAGTAGTATGTGTGGGCATGCACGCTCCACATAATCCCTCTCAAATTTTTTTTCCTCTGTAAAAACTGATTGGAATTTCTTGTTTAGTGCTTCACAAATATCCTTCTCTTGTGTATAGGTGATTCCCTCGTCCGTAATGGATTGTATTTTTTACTTTAGTTTTGCATCTGATGTTGCTGTAAAATAGCTTTTATTTATGAAATCTTCCTCAAACTGTTTTTGGACTTCCCTCCTTACCCTTGTATTATCGTTTCTTGCCTGTTTGTAATTATTATACGCCCTTTCACTATTGTGTCTTCTGTATCTATTCCACAACAAATCTCTATTTTCTTTTTAATTTTTACATTCTGTACTGAACCATTTCTTTATTTCCTTTTCTGCTTCTTTGTGCTGTGGAATGTACTTCTGGACTCCTATTTCATAAAGTTCACAGAATTTTTTTATATAATTATAGCATTTAAATCTTGTCCTCTAAGCTCCTTTTCGCAAGCAGTTTCTAAGAAGCACTTCTTTAGGTCATGATAGTTTCCCTTTTTATAGTTTAGGCTCTTTTTGTAACTTTCATTGCTGTTAACTATGTCATATGCTATCCTGAAGTTGCAATTTAGTACTGCATGGTCGCTTTTGCCGAATTGAAGGTGGTATATTAAATTGTCAATATCGTTCGTTCGAAGATTTCCTGCACATATAATGCAGTCCGGGCCATACATTAGCCCGGTCAGTGGGGTATGGGCTGGTTAGAATATAGTAAATGGGGAGGACAGGACCTGGGGATTGCCCAGCACACACGTCCTGTTTCCTGGCTGGCTTTGTGGTGTGTGTGTGTGTGTGTGTGATACGTTCGTTCGTTGAAAGATTCCCTGCACATATAGTGCAGACCGGGCCATACATTTGCCCGGTCAGTGGTGTATGGGCTGATTAAAAAAAACAGTAAGTGGGGAGGACAGGACCTGGGGATTGCCCAGCACACACGTCCTGTCTCCTGACTGGCTTTGTGGTGTGTGTGTGTGTGTGTGTGTGTGTGTGTGTGTGATACGTTTTCTTGCCTAGTACATATGAGATCTGCTGTAGCACTGAGGGTACTTAGAGTCCTCTTTTCCTGGTGCTTTCCCTTACATGTTGCGTTAGGAAAAACTCTTGCACGAGATCCAGGAGCTTTTGGTCCCAACAGCTTTCTTGGCTTATTATAATTATCTAGAGTATTCCAATTTATATTTGTATTAAAATCTCCAGTTAGTATAATTCTTTCCGATTTCTCTTCCATTTTATGTAGTAATGATTTTAAACTCTGAATTGTATTCTCTGCCAGGTCCTCATACTCGTCTCTTTCCCATGTGTCTGACTTGGGTGGCATGTGTGTGTGTGTGTGTGTGTGTGTGTGTGTGTGTGTGTGTGTGTGTGAACAATATAATTCAAACAGTTTTGATCAGATTTTAACCAGACTTGAAAGGCTGAGAGCCAGTCAGTGTGTTTATCCATTGTCTTTGAGAACAACAGGTCAAAGGTATAGGTCATAGGGCAAGATTAAGAAAAAAAAAAAGTGTTAGTCCAATTCAGATCAAATTTGAGTTAAGGAAGGGTAAGGCAAGGATGTAATGACTAAGCTGAGATCAGAGTAAAAAAATCAGGGTCACAGGGAAATTTCAGAATTCAACTATTATGTGTTTGTATGTGAGCAGAATAATTAATACAGTTTTAATTTGATTTAGATCACACTTGGTGGAAGAGTTGAGGGTCACTCAAGGGACTGCCTATTGTATTTGAGAAAAATAGGCCAAAAAGCAAAGTCAACTTATATTTTTATTTTATACAAACCAGACTGGGGGGGGGGGGATAAGGGTAAGGCACAGATGAAGGGATTAGATTTTGAGAACATTCAGCCGAAGGTCAAGGTCACAAGCCAAGGTCAATCTGTGAAGCCCTTGACTCAGGGTGTTGGTTTGATTTGGACCAGTCTTTGTAGAAGTACTGAAGGTTGACTAAAGGTGGCTTTTTTTTTTGGCCAAGAGGTTAACAGTTAATGTCATCTAAAGTTTTAATCCGATTTGAACCAGACTTAGTGGAAGGGTTGAAGTCAGACATGGATGAAAGCATTCGGTTTTTAGGACAACTGGTCAAAGGCTAAGGTTGCAGGGTTAAGTCAAATTCAAGTCCCTACTTAGACCAGTTTTAGGGCACGGGTGTTGCACTTACTGAGTACTGCCACTTATTACAACATTTAACAGGCCAACACTTGAATTTGATGTATTTGTGTGGAGCTCTTGCTTGAGACACTTAGTCAGAAAATAAATGCAGAGCACTCACGTGCCAGGTTTGAGGGATATACAGGGTATGTTATGACGGCAGGCTGGAATGGCCTAATTTACATTATTGAAAAAAAAAAAGAAAAAAAAAAGATTATGTATTAATGTTACTAAAGTGGAACATGAAGGGAGAAAACGGAAAGACACTGTGATATAACTGAAAACACAACAAAAAACTTAAAACTGCTAAAGTAGCTGGTGATAAAATCAGGAAATTTTAATTTCCTATGAGAGCACTTGACTCATGACATTAGCTACCAAATGGAATTGTGTGTGTGTGTGTGTGTGTGTGTGTGTGTGTGTGTGTGTGTGTGTGTGTGTGTGTGTGTGTGTGTGTGTGTGTGTGTGTGTGTGTGTGTGTGTGTGTGTGTGTGGTTAACAGCAATTTTTTTGAAGAATGTATGTCTAAAAAGCATAAGAAGGGACGTTACGAGCCTGACTCAATGTAAATATAGTTCAGAAGGGAAATAAAATACTGCAGGAAACACACAAACGCACACAGACCTGGGTTGACCTGGAAGGAAGTGACCTTGACTGAGGCACCAGGATTCGTCTTCGCCTCATACTCGGTAAGGATGGCCTCCAGCCATTCCTTAGTTATGTCTGCAGCCTTCCTTGGGGTCCTCATGGGGACAATAATTCACCTGTGAGAAAATTGTGGTTGTAGTTTAGCCTCCATCAGTCACTGATAACTTACTTTCAGGCTGCCTCGCTTACACTTTTTTTTTTATTTTGAATACCAGGCATCAAAGGCCGACAAAAAACGCAAAGCAACACTTTCTGGCCCTAATGCGGATAATATACGACGTGAGATCCTATCTCACCTCATCTTTCAAGTGCGAATTAACCCATATTTTCCGTCAAAGCTCAGCCCATATACAGGGGAACTCAAGATTAATGACTGAACAGCATAATGGCAGGGAAGGGATGTTCCCATTTTTTGCCGATAATCTTTGAAGCATGCAATGAAGGTAGCTTGTTTTTAGGGCTGCGATGCATGTTCACATAAAAAACAAGTGGCATTACATAATTGTTTATAAAACATTTGAGGCCTACTTTCCCCTTCACGACTAGTCTGAAACATACGGCGGTTAGTCACAATAATTACAATTTCCCTATAAGCCAACATTACCATTACACTTGGTATAAACCCAAGATTGCAGAGAGTGGGAATAAAGCCGAGATAGAGTAGCAGTGAACATATAAAAGGAAGACATTTCATTGTATGATTAATGAATTTAAATTAGTCATGTAGTGCTTTGGTCTTGAAGTTTAGTGCCATGAAAGGATGTTTAATTTATAATCACACAGCCCTTGGTGGACGGATATCAACATAAAAGGACCTTCTGTCCTTTCCTTATACATGGGATCCTGTAGCCACATTATCTGATACTTGATGCTACTCCTATGACGCAAGTCGTCCTGCTGGGCACGTCTTTGGAGTTCTGTCGTCGCTGCCTGCTTCGGATTTCGGTTTGGGAGACGGGCCTGGTCCCGCAATGCTATGGCACCAGTCTATCAGTGGGTGCCACTCTTATGTCACCTGTGATCCCACTGGCGCATCATGAGTACGAAACAGACGTGTCCATTACGCGGCCTTCTTCGGCATTGGCTTCAGTAGTGAAGAGGAGGAGCTTCCCCATAAGAGAGGTAGGGATGCAGGTGGGAAAGGAAATGAGAGATGAACGATGGTTATGAGGGATAAGTCTGGTTGATATAGGAGGTCTGATACGGTTAATTAAAACCTACAATGATAAAAATGGGGAATTATTTCCCTGCAGTTACACAACAGCTGATTGCATAACATGTTACATCGACTCCGACAAACACATCGATACAGATAACAGCCACTCGTCAGTGAACTTTATCCTTATCTCAGTTATCAGTGGTGGGCAGATGTTGTAATAGAAAGTGTTATGGATAAAAGGTTGACGACACATGGATGACACCAAAGAATGGGTAGCAAATTTCATTTTAATCGATGTAGTGCTGTTTTGGGTGTCTGCCCGTTCCTCTCTTCCTTCCTTCCTCTTCTTTCTTTCCTTCATTCTTTCCTTTTCCTTCTGGCTTTGGATGACTCTACTGTAAACTGAGTGACAAGTCAAATGGTTTCCTGTACACCAGGAAACCATTTACTACGCTGGGTGGTAACCATATAACCAAATTATGGCACCTGGTGGTTTAGTGAATACTTAAGGTGCTCCAATCGGATTGAGCTGGTGCAGTTTTATATCCATGGGGTGCTTTATTGCTCACATATGCCACTCAGGGATGAGTGAGGCTGGTCACTCTCATATTAAGGGTCAGGATCAACTTGCCTAGCCCCGGGCTCTTACGCTCCTCCTGGGGCAACATAGGATTGGATGATGAACATGAATGGAAATTTCATTTTCATCGATTACAATGAATATGTCGGAATAACCTGACAGAAAGGTAACGAGACCTAGGGGGATCTCGCAGCCATGAGAATTCATTAATATTCATTATTTTAACAATATTGTTGTACAGATGGAAACAAAGAGTATACCTATTTAATTTTACACACACACACACACACACACACACACACACACACACACACACACACACACACACACACACACACACACACACACCAGTGTTGCCTGAGCTAACCAAGTTAAGACTTAAAGGTGAATTGCGGAGATGAATTAATGTGTTGGAATTCTTAGTTTAGCAACAATTATGCATCAGTACTCTCAGAATACTTCAACAACTACTAAACACCAGTATAGTATAAGCAAGAGTTATCCAAAAAGCAGTGTCTAGAATCCAAAGATTCATTAAAATAATGGGTCATATGACTTTTTATTATTTATTTATTTTATTTTTTTTTTTTGCCTGAGTAGTGTATGAGTAAGATGTATGTCAAAAGTGAGGCATGAGTGTTCTATGTTACAAAATAGTGTACTGTGTTGTAGTATGGGTTGATCTAGCTATCAGTACCTGAAATTGGCTCATTTCACGCCAAACTGGTGATTTAAGTTTTCGAATGGATATTGCTAAATAGTATACTTATTCTCATTTATTGTAGATGGTTAAGGGAAAAAAAAAATATTGGTTGTCACTTGAGACGAAGACAAGATCTATCTATTTATTTATCTACAGCAAGGCACCATAAACCAGCAAGGGGTTGTCATTTGTCTTTGAGTTAGTTGTTTTACGGGGAGGGGCACTAACTCTCTGCCAATTCATTTGCTGACGCGTAGGGAACACGTGTGGACAAGTTATATGGTTACTACCCAGCGTTGTAAATGGTCTCCTGGATTACAGGAAACCATTTGACTTGTCACTCAATGTAAATCCATCTGAAAAGGAAAGAATAGTAATGAAAAGTGGCAAGAGAGATGGGAGAAGTAAGGAGAGAGAGGGCAGACACAGATAAAGAGTGATAATGGTGAAGGAAGAGTAGGCAGCAGTACATGTAGTGAGTGGATGATGGTCGCCACTACCTACCACCCAGACAGAAGATGAATGATAATATTAGATCCTATGTAGAACTAAAGATTATTTTCATCTCAGTAATTTACCTTTAAGTTAATCTTAAAATCTTTAGTTAAGTACATTTTTGGTTGGATGAGGCACCAACTATGATCTGTCCATTGCCATCGACTTATTTCACCATATCAGTCCCCAGTGTATGTACCCCACATATACAACCATTTGCTTAGATATTTTCTTGCGGGATGGCGAGGAAAAGGATTCGGCGGTATTTCCTTCCCACCATTGTGACCTTCCTTCAGTGTTCTTCATTCCATCCTAACGTCAGTGTAATCCTTCCTTCTCATACTCTCTTGATGTTTGTTTTATACTGTTGTTTCATAAGGAAAAAATGTAACTCCTCTCATCGTTACAGCCGGCAGAGAAATGTTGAACTACTTTTAATCGCGATATTGCCACTTCCATTCCAACTCATTGCCACTTCCATCTTCTCGGGCGATGTCCTAACAGCGTCACCATGTCCATCCTTTGCTAATTTCACATCTAACATACCCACTGCCTTGATGCTCTC
>NC_137028.1:21229738-21294738 GCF_032717465.1 Coenobita brevimanus
ATGTTGTATATTTCTCTAAATCACGTATATTTGGGAATCTGTGTTATTATGGTTATTATTACCCAGGAGAAAAGTCTCCCTGGCGGTTATGAATGTGATGGTTATGGTTTCAAGTTAATTTTCTTCGAGTAATTCGTTAGCACTGGGCATCTTCCTTTCTACCTTCCACTGTTTCCACGGGTATACAGGCTGAGGAGAGTGATAGATCTTGTTAATGTTATTTACAGTAAAGACGTTCCTTGCTATGAGCCCATTTTACATTTTACATCCGCGTCATCATCCCGACGTCTTTTCTACCTGTGGATGGGGGTGAAGCAGGGTCGAAAGCAAGGAGGGAGAAAACGCCACTTTCATCCTTGCCTAATTTCACATAATTTATAACAAACCCAGTGCCTCGGTACTCGCAACAAGTACAAAGAACTATACTTCATTTCACCGAGTCTTGCATAATAATCACTGATGTCCTCATCGCCTGTAGTGTTGCTGTAAATTTTCTGCACTAGGTAAACCCCTATGTTTTAAATGTTGATGTAAATTTTCTGCACTTGGTAAACCTCTATGTTTTACCTTGAGAACCAATATGTAAAGGCAATACAAAAAGGCATATCCAATACTGACGTCCTTTATCGGTGCTACAGGTGTTGAGAAGATTACTGATGGTGCCAGACTCTGTGAAATGGAGTATAGTTGCGGAACCTTCATGACCCCTTTAATGAAGGACTCTGGTGTAGTGTGGGAAGATGATTATGTATGGTATATGAGTGTGTGTGTGTGTGTGTGTGTGTGTGTGTGTGTGTGTGGGAGAGGGTATTATGTCTAGTGAAATGGGCCGCACACTCATTCATTTCTACATGTTATTATTACACAGTGCATGCAACAGTAAGACGTCATCATGGATAAGAGTAAGTTAACCAGATGTCACTAGATCAGGGGTCAGAGTCATAGATATACGATCAATTCTTAATCGTAAATCTGATTTGCTTCTGCAGTTCAATGATAGGCCTTAACAGGTTTCCTCTTCCTTCTGCCAAAAGAGGTCTTTTTATAGTTATGGGAAAAAAAGAAAAATAGGTAGGTTGTATCTGTTTGCTTCAGGAAGAAAAAAGGAGTAGAGTGCAAGAATCCTTCCGTTTCACTAGTTCTTCCTGTAAAACGTACAGTTATGTTACGACAGGGAATCGATTTTAGATTGTGAATCCTACTCCAGGATACCAGGGATTGAATAAATTATGATTTACGGAACATAACTGATTAGGGTAATAAATGAGATTTATAACCATTACTATGATGACTATTTTTCTAATTCATCCTTACTACATTTAAACAGCTTATTAAAATTTGAAGCATCCACTTCAACTGAAGGAGTTAATATTTAGTTACTCGTATCAGAGCACTTTTTAATTACTTCCAGGTAAATCAGACAATTTAAGAGAGTCAGTACAAAATAACGGAACCATCATTATTTAAAGCATTTGTTTGAAAAGGATTATCACTTTAATTAACAAGATGTATTGTGTATAATGATCTGAGTTAATGTAAATTATTTCTTAGCACATGGACTACGAACTATATCATAACACCAACCTTATTATAAAGCACGTTTCTCAGTTTCCTCCCGAGTTGGATGCCACTCAAGTGTTATGTGGAGCACCGAGTTGTGTGCGGGAACACTACCCTCTAGTCACTAAGTGACCAGTTCCTGACTGTTGTCAGGCTACCTCAGTAGTATATGCTAGACCCGCTAAAGAGATATGCTAAACCAAGCAAGTTACGTTATTTTACTTGTGCCGTATACCAGAGGTGTGTGTGTGTGTGTGTGTGTGTGTGTGTGTGTGTGTGTGTTCTTACCTTACCTAATTGTATCTTTACAGGAATGAGTCAAGCTCGTACTGTCCCGTGTCTTAAACCATTTTTTTCGTACATACCCTTAAATTTGTTAATTGTTTTGGCACACACTATTTCATTCGGTAGTGCATTCCACTGATCAATTGCTCTATTTGGGAAACTAAATTTCCTTACGTCTTTATCGCCTCTCTTTTTATGCATTTTTTTGCTGTGTCCTCTTGCTGATGCATCCCCATAGATTATGTAATCATTTATGTCTATTTTCTCCTTCCCTGATATGCATTTGTATAGCGTAATCATGTCTCCTCTTTTCCTTCTCTCCTGTAGTATAAGTAGTTTCAGTTTTTCTAGTCTTTCCTCGTAGCTTAGATCTCTTAAGCTTGGTACCCATCTTGTAGCGGCCCTTCGTACTTTTTCAATCTTGTCTATGTGTTTTTTGAGATGAGGACTCCAGACTACTGATGCATACTCCAGGGTTGGTCTGATGAATGATGTTATTATCCTTCTTAGCATGTCTTCATTTAGTATGTGAATGCTATTCTCATACTTGCAAGCAGTGTAAACATGTTCCGTACCTTCTCGCTGATGTGGTCAGCCGGAGATAGTCTGTTATTGATAATCACACCTAGGTCCTTCTCTCTTTCTGATGTGTGTAGGGTTTAATTTCCTAACTTATAATCCCAATCAGGTCTTTTTCCACTTTTACCAAACTTGATTACATGACACTTGTCCACATTGAATTCCATTTGCCATGTATTGCTCCATTCATGAAGTTTATTTAATTCTTTTTGTAGTTCTTTACATGAGTCTGCGTTAGTAATTGTCCTTTGTATTTTTGCATCATCAGGAAACATATTTAGATAGCGTTCATTTCCAGTGTTACTGTCTATATCATTTATATACACTAAAAACATGATTGGTGTCAGCACTGAGCCCTGTGGAACTCTGCTAGTTACTTCTCTCCATGATGAGTAATTTCCCCTTAGTACTGTTCTCATTTCTCGTTTCCTGAGAAAATCTTGCATCCAACAATACAGTTTGCCTCGGATTCCTCCTTGATGGTACAGTTTCCATAAAAGTCTTTGGTGCGGTACTCTGTCAAATCCATCCATCCATCCATTCATTGCCAGACGCCATGTATCCCAAATGGGGTGGCCAAGGGCTTAGAGTTAATTGTTTTACAGGGAGGGACACTAATCCTCCACCAACCCCACTTGACACATAGGGATGCCAACAGCATCTGGTGTTCCCGGGCGGTCACCCATCCAAGTACTAACCAGACCCAACGTTGCTTAACTTCGCTGATCGGATGGGAAGCGGTGTTCTCAACGTGGCATGGCCGTTGGCACTATGCTTTCTTGAAATCTGAATAGATACTGTCCACCCATCTTTCTCTTTTCTGTAATGTGTCTGTTACTCTGTCATAGTAGCTCAACAGATTGGTAACACATGATTTTCCTTTTCTGAAACCAAACTGTCTTTCTTATAAGCTTCTCTAAATACCTTGCTTACAACACTGGTTTGTGATACTGGTCGGTAGTTGAGTGGATGTTGTCTATTCCCTTTCTTGAATAAGGAAACAATGTTTGCTTTCTTCCAAATATCAGGTAGTTTACCTTGACTCAAGGATTTCTTGAAAATTAAAGATAATGGTTTACTTAACTCCTTTGCACTTTCATGTAGCACCCAATATGAAATTTCATCAGGACCATTTGCTTTTCCTTTGTCTAATTTATTTAACTCCTGTATTTTCTTTTTCTGATATTTGTATATCTAGTAGTATGTGTGGGCATGCATGTTCCACATAAGCCTTCTCAAAATTATTTTCTTCTGTAAAAATTGATTGGAAATTCTTATTTAGTGCTTCACAAATATCCTTCTCTTGTGTATAGGTGATCCCCTCATCCGTCATGGATTGTATTATATCTTTTACTTTGGTTTTACTTCTGATATAGCTGTAAAATAGCTTTGGTTGATCACAATATTTATTTATGATAACCTCCTCAAACTGTTTTTGGGCTTCCCTCCTTATTCTTGTATAATCGTTTCTTGCCTGTTTGTAATTATTATATGCCCTTTCACTATTGTGTCTTCTGTATCTATTCCATAAGAAATCTCTTTTTTCTTTTGATTTTTTACATTCTGTATTGAACCATTTCTTTATTTTCTTTTCTGCCTCTTTGTGCTGTGGTATGTACTTCTGGACTTCTATTTCATAAAGTTCACAGAATTTTTAATATACAGTATACAATATAAATCTTGTCCTCTAAGCTCCTTTTCCCAATCAGTTTATAAGAAGTACTTCTTTAGGTCATGATAGTTTCCCTTTTTATAGTTTAGGCTCTTTTTGTAACCTTCATTGCTGTTAACTATGTCATATGCAATCCTGAAGTTGCAATTTAGTACTGCATTGTCGCTTTTGCCAAATGGAGGGTGATATATTAAATTGTCAGTATCGTTTTCTTGCCTAGTAAATATAAGATCTAGCACTGAGGGTACATCGAGTCCTCTTTTCCTGATACTTTCCCTTACATGTTGCGTTAGGAAAAACTCCTGCACAAGATCCAGGAGCGTTTAGTCCTAACAGCTTTCATGGCTTATTATATCTACAGTATTCCAATTTACATTAGTATTAAAATCTCCAGTTAGTATAATTCTTTCCGATTTCTCTTCCATTTTATGTAGTAATGTTCTTAAACTCTGAATTATACTCTCTGCCAGATCCTCATATTCGTCTCTTTCCCATGTGTTTGATCTGGGTGGCATGTACAAATTGGCTACAATTACTTTCCCTTTAGATGTATTAATCTCTACTACTGCAATCAGTTCTACTTGTGAGGGTATATCTAATTCAATTTATTTGCCTTTAAGATTTTTCTTTGTTAGTATTATAAATCCTCCTCCTTTTCTTTAAGTCGTATCTCTTCTCCATATATTGTATTCCTCTAATTTTAGGATGTCATTTGATATCCTTGGTGTTAATTTTGTTTCAGGTTAGGCATAATATATGTGGTTCATTCTCTCTGACATAATCATTCATCTCTAATAATTTAGATACCATTCCATCTACATTTGAGTACATCAACTTAATCATCTTGTTTATATACTTATCATTATTTGGTTTTACTACTTCCCCCTTTTTATTCCCTCCTGTTTATGTACCACTTTCGTAACTGCAATCCAATTATCTTGTAAAAAAGTGTATTCTTCTCCTCCTCTGATCTTCCCTCATTTTTTGTTTTTGCTTCCTTCCTCTTCTCTTTCAATAATTCCAGTTCCTCTTGTGTTAGGCATCGTTTTATCCATACATTTTTGAACTCGTCTTTTTCCATGAGTTTCTTTGCATTTTTTAGTATCTCCTCCACAGTGTTTACACTCTGAAAGGGTACCTTAGAGGCCTTGACTTGTTTCTCTCATATTTCCCTTACCTTTTGTGTTCCTCTATGTTTTTACTACAGATTTCCCCTGATACTTCTTTCAATATGTTCATTACATTTGCCATCTCCTTTTTGTCTCTCGAGATCTTGTTTCTAATTTCTTCCTCTTCTACACCAGTGGTTACTATAGATTTGTTGATATCTACTGAATCTCTGACTAATTTAGGATTGTTTTGGATTATTCTTTTCACTTCCTTTTTAATGCTTTTTTCTTCCATCCTTGTTTCTAAGTCTTTCTTTAGTTTCACCATTTCAGCATAAGTGGTTTCCACATCATTTTTGTAGCTTTGCACCGCTTCATTCACCTGTGTTATCTTCTCCTCAATATCACTGCTCTGATCTATCAGACTGCTTACTTGCTTAATTGTCTCTGTATCATTTTTGAACTCTTCCATAATACTCTCTTGGATGGCTATTGTACTTGCCATTTCACTAATTTTCCTCCTAAGTGAACCCACTTGTCCTGTCAGCTCATCTATTGTGTCTTTCTTGTTGACTTCCTTTCCTAATTTTTCTATTTCTTCCTTCTGCAAGTGCATCTGTTTCTTAATTTCATCAATCTCATTCTAAAAAGCCATCTCTAGTCTGTTTACTCGTTCCACCAGTTTATTGTAAGTCTCCATTTCAACCAGTTCTTTGTAGAAATCATCATCCTGCTTTCTACCTTTATTCCTTTCCTTTTCCAGATTTACTTTACTAAAGTAGGTGGCCATCATGCAGTACTAAGAGCACAAATACTACTTACATTCCCTGGTGCAGAGACGTAGACTAAACAACTGAGCTGCTGATTTTGCGCATTCTTGTGCTACTTTGTTTTCTTTACTATTTGAACAACGGTCTTACTTAAAACTTCTTCTTTTTATATTAGAACACCATTTAGTCTAACCTGAGCTTGACTCATATAAAGATACTAATTTAGGTATTGCCACTGGCCAGGTTGGCCAGTTACAGAGTGGTGGCGACGTGCGTCTGCTCCGCTCAGTGTCTTGTGTGTGTGTGTGTGTTTAAGTTGCTGTGTTTGTTCACTTCCTGTTTTGTAGAGGCATATTTTATTATAAATTTAATTAACTCGTGTTTAACTGCATTACATATGCATAATCCCATATATTGAATAAAACCAGACTCTGAGAAGATAAGCCTATACTGAAACAATATGATGTGACAAAGTTATATTGCATTATAATGTTGTTGTACTGTACATGAAATGCAGGCACACAGTTGCCTATGACACAAGAATATACGTGGAGGCAGCACGGAGGGCTCGTGATTCATGCAGGTAAGTCGGGTTTCCTGAAAATCGAAGGCATGCCTAAGTCCAAGAAGACTCATCAATCCCCTGTTAATGCCTGGCAAGTGTTGATTGTGCTTCCTGATCGTAAAGAAGTTGTATTTGGACACGTCAAGTCACAAACATCTCCATCTTACAACCTACCTCCACTGTTACTGAGATTCAGTATTTCTTGGCTTGTGTCGTTCTACTACTATCAGTTTATTATGGGCCATGGCAAGACTGTCACCCTATTCAAAATGTCTCTTCATCTGGTCCTAAGAATGCCATCAAGCCATCGTATTTCACCAACACTGACATTGTACATTAGCTTACCCTAACTTCTCCCGACCAGTCTGTTTGCTGTTTTAGCCCAACAGACAGAAGGTGAGAAGTTAATAACCGTATGTTGCACCAGTCATAGACTGACCTGGCATGAACATCACTAAAGTAAACCCCCCCCCCCCCAAAAAAAAAGGAGTACCTTTTACTTTTGTGGCCATGTTCATACTTTGTAGAAACACCTTTCTAAGTATTAACAGACAGCATCAGCCTGCAGTGACTGAGTAGATCGCAAATTTCTGTCTCAGTGACGTTTCTATGTAAGAAATCCTGTTGCATATTATAACCTTACATCATATACCTACCTGGAATACCCTATTTAATGCATATGCTATATCCAGACCACTTAAGCCTCCCATCCTTGAGGCTGGAACCCTCCCAACCCTCCTACAACACCATACAAAGTGAGAGGGATACTTTACATTCAGCCACCTTGGGTTCTCTTGAGCAGAGATCTCAAGCCTCACTGAAAGAACTGTTCCACACTTTTTGTTTGGGCTGGTGCAATTCTTAGGGAAAAGCATCTCCTCGCGACATTCAGGACATTTACTCTGGCAAAATCTCAGCAAGAGGCACGAGACGCCATGTGCATTTGCATGTAGGATGTCTTGCCGACAGGGACAGGACACGAGCTTCCATTCTCCATGACTTCATACAGGCCACACAACCTTTGAAGCACATCTCCATCGACACAAGCGACTTGCTCACCCCTCATTTGGGATTTAAGTTATTTACCACGGTGGTGGGCATCTTATATCTAGCCGTCCCCACCAAAGCATCACGATGTTCATACCATTGCCATAATTTCAAGAAACCCCATCTGCATCTTCGATACACTATCTGTGCATCCATACTCTCCATCAGTACCCCTTAATACCAGCGTAATCATTATGGACTTTTCGGCTATGTTGCATCTCACACCTCTCTATACTGCCTTCTGGACAACTGAATCTACGAAAAATGCTGTCCTGCCTTTAGCAACACTCTCTGCACTATCATGATACTCATTAATGCCGCCCTTGGCCCCGTCGGAACTGACTATACCAGTTTCAAACTCCCCCCATAATAGTTCTTTTTCATGAGCATTATTTCAGGTTAGTTGCTGAAACGGAAGCCAGTATCGTAGGTTACGGTTGTCTTCTGAGAGTGTTTGCCTCTGTGTGTAGTTTGCCAAGGTGTTGCATAAGTTTTCAAAGGCAAACTTTTTATTCTTGTCTCAGGGCAACAACGCTGTCCAAGGTACTTTGTTGTATCAAATTCGTTGCTTCCTCACGGGGTTGGTTCTCCCCTCATACTCGTATTTTGCACTACGATCCTCCATACAATGATCATGCCTGATTATTTCATCGTGCTGCAGTCTGTCCTATAGTGTGAGCATTCACTTTCTGAGAATAATAAACTTTTTTTATACATAGGTGAGGGAGCATTCCCTCTCTGAGAATAGTCGTGTAATATAGCTCTGATTGAACTTAAGCATTGATATAGCAAGCAGAGCACTGCTGGATATAAGACTCATGCTTTTCCAACTAGACTGACTGAATGAGGAACACCTGTGGATGACCTTAAGTAAGTGAGGGAGAGCAGAGTAACTGATGTGATGGTGTGAAGTATGATGGGAGGAATGAGTATGCTGGACTGGGTCCAGCACTTTGGAAATGGGGTGCGGGACATGATACCGAATGGAATCACCACTTAAACAATTTAAATCTCCGATCAAAATGAACCCTCAGTTTACTTGTTTCAGGCACTGAAATTATTCTGGAATAACACATATGGAAGATATTTATTACATTTTTTTTTGTTAACAATATTATTCTTTTAAGTAACAATTAATCTGCCCCCCAAATCTGTTTCCGACATGGATAGAAAAGAACGAAATATGGAAAGTGGAGGAATGACAGTGAGTGAATGGACGTAAGTTGAGAAGTGTCAAGCGAATGGGCTAGAAAAGGGGAGACGGTGACCATTAGAGTGTGAGTGGTGAATGGAAATCGACAGGTGCGGACAACGAATTACTTGGTGCCTGAGGCCAGATAGAGGACCTTTTCATTATACACCCTCACATATACATACGTACGTAAGCACATATTAGAGTAATATAATACTAGTAATTATTGCACTCCAATCGGATTGAGCCGGTGAAGGTTTATATCCAAGGGGTTGTTGGGGTTGCTTGCTCATGTAATGCCATTCAGGGATGAGTGAGGCTGGTCACTCACATCTTAAATGTCGGGACCAACTGCCTAGCCCCGGGCTCCTACGCTCCTCATGGGGCAATGTAGGATTGGATGATGGATGGATGGATGGATACAATATTCCCAGAATTCTTCTTCTGTTTGTCCAATGGCAGTAGATTTATTCTTGGATTCTTGTGCCTGGCAAGTTGTTAATCTATACCAATGTTATTTATTTACTTATTTATTTATGAGTTTGTTTATTTATCCATCTATTTATCTATTTATTTGGGATTCTTTAGACATAAGACCTGGGGCTTCAGCCTCATTAGCCTCCATACCTCTAAAAATAAGGGCATCACGAGAGGGACACTGGATGGTTTACTAAGAAGACTGAGGCAGACTGCTGGTAAGAATCAGTGATGGACTGAGCTCTAGAGTGAACAGGTGTCTCTTCATGCTGATGTAATTGCATGCAAAGAACTAAGTTGTGGGGCTGACACACTGAGTCAGTGTGTGACAGCCTTCATTGTCGACTGCCAGTAGTATCCAATTCCGTTACTTGAAGTTGTCCTTAAAGAATTCCCGGAAGAGTCATGAGTGGGGTGGGCAAGCCTTGAAAGTGCCACAGAGAACAGGTAGCTATAACAAGCGTTACTCAACTGGGGCCTCTCGAGTCGTCAGGAAAGCTGCCACTCATCTTGCGATAACTTATTCAATATATATATATTTTTATAAGTTATGATAGAGAGAGAAAAAATAGTATGCCACCATACGGTGTTGTGCGTGTGGGACTCGAATTCGGACAGAGAGAAAAATAATATAATGCCCCCCCCTCATTTTTCATGCTGTGCAATTGATTACTA
Organism: Coenobita brevimanus; assembly: GCF_032717465.1. Taxonomy (NCBI): domain Eukaryota; kingdom Metazoa; phylum Arthropoda; class Malacostraca; order Decapoda; family Coenobitidae; genus Coenobita; species Coenobita brevimanus. Next base: position 21,239,670 of record NC_137028.1, read on the forward strand.
AATGGCCATGAGATGTGCTCGTACAACACCCAGTTGGGAAAATAATGCCTTCGGGTAAGGTAACGTTTAGCTCAGTTTGTAATGGTCGGCACTGTCCGAGCACAGTAAGAATACCTTCTTCCATAGCAGGGTTTATTGATTGATTTTTCCAGATGATTAGGATCGAAGTTCTTTCTAAGAGAACGGCATGCACATATGAAATGAATGATAGTCTGTCGGACACGGAGGTGCAGTGTTGGTCAAAAGATGTGTCGGATGTTGAACTGGGAAAGAACAATAAGGACACTTTCAGTCATGTATGAATATAATGTGAAACCTATACTGAAATTAAGGGAAACTTGATATATATATATATATATATATATATATATATATATATATATATATATATATATATATATATATATATATATATTGTTACATAGCCTATGATTTCATCATCCTTTATATAATTCTAACGTACAGTATGCTGCATGTTTGATCACGAGCGTGTTCTACCTCACTCCCCCCTTCTCCCTTATAGTAGAGTAAGTCGTTCTTTCTGTTGTTCAGAGCAGGATTGTCAACTCTTTGTCCCCTATGGCTTCATTTGCGCGTCCTTCTTACAAGTTGTATCAAGCTCTGCCGGCCCCTATAGAATGAGCTCAGTCTCTGCATTAATTGCCACTTAGATCTACTCCTCATTTTGTTCACATCTCTGTCCTCCCCTGTACAGTTGTTATTATTTTTGTGAGTGCTCAGGAAATCTCCAACCATCTAGCTGCCGTGTAATTTGAGTATAAGTGTTATTACATTTTTTTTTCTTGTACTGTATAGCATAAGGTGTTGATTCGTTGGCCTGGTGAGATTTTTTGTGATTAAATATCTGCATGTTAAAGCTGGTGTTTGTTTACCTGATGGGCCAGGTGTAACCAGATTGTAAGAGCGCATCCACATATGTGCTGGAACAAGTGTTGGCAACATGTAAGCAACACAGTAACAAACATGCTGCAAACATGTTGGGAACAGCAGCGTCCAAATCATGTTGGCAACATCATGATGAAGTCTCACCTGCCTCGTATGGACACACTTATCCCATCGCCTCTGCTGCCAGTGTTTGAAACAACACTGAAACATGTTTGCATACATCTGTCCAAATACTGCTGCAAACATGTTCCCGAACATGTTGCCAGCTGTGTTGCCAACATATGTCCAAGCACACGTGTGGACGCGCACTAAGATAAATTTGACTAGTAAGCAAGAAGGCATATTCTCGCCTCATAACTAAAGCTCATAGGATATCACATAACCATGATTTAATATTCAAGCTATGGAAGTGACCGCTCTCCCGGTGTTGACTCTTTGAGCTGCCAGGATCCACTGTCTGACTCACATCTTCTTCATTTCTGCAACATTCACGGTTTTTCCTCTAACTTTCTGTCTGTCGAGCAACACCTCTCCTCTAAACCTCACCTTCTCTTCCTTATTGAGACTCAGCTGTCTGAGGCAATTGACAGGAAACCGTTTTCTCTATCCTCCTACTTTATACTCATTTCAAAGCCAAATGTGGATGTTGCGTATAATATGTACGCAACGACCTATCTTGCTCTCATGTTCTTGAACTTGATTCTTCTGAATTCTCTACTCTCTGGCTTCAGCTCTCCTGTCATTCTCTGACTAAATATATCTGCGCTGTTTACTTATCCACTAACTCTACTATCAAAAATTCTTCGACTATCTTACTTCTACGATGGAAAACATTCTATCCATTTCTACTTTCTCTGACATCTCCATTCTAGGAGATTTCAATGTTAACCACCACCTTTGGCTCTCCCCTCCTTTCATTGATCCACCTGGTGAACAAGCCTTCATCTCTTCTATCCTTAATGACCTAGAGCAGCTTGTACAGCACCCTACCCATATCCCTGACCACCTTGGAGAGAGCTCACACATACTTGACCTCTTCCTTACAACTAATCCTTCTGGTACACTATTAATCTTTTCTCTCTGTTGGGCTCCTCCGATCATAACCTTGTTACCTTGACCTGTCCTATTGCTCCAGTATGGCCTGTGGACCCTCCAAAGAAACGTTGTCTGTGGCACTTAGGAGCTGCAGATTGAGAGGCCCTCAGGCAGTACTTCTCTGATTTTCCCTGAAATGATTATTGCTTCCATGGCCAGGAGCCATCTGAGTGTGCCTTGCTCATTACAGAGGTTATTCCCTTGGGCATGGAAGCATACATTCCTTTCTAATATCCTTTCACTAATGCAAGAAAGCCTTGGTTTAATCATGCTTGTTCTAATGCTGTCCACAACAAGGAGAGGTTAATCCTGTCCGCAACAAGGAGAGGGCCTATAAAAGGTACCAGAGCCAACCCACCCCTGAATCACATCTTTTTTATGTTTCTGCCCGGAATCGTGCTAACTGTGTTCTTCGCTCTGCTAAAAATAATTTCATCTGTACTAAATGCTCTCAACTTTCCAACTTCAATTATTCCCCGCTCCTTCCGGCACATTGCCAAAAAACTTTCTAACAACTTTACCTCATCATCCTTCCCTCCTCTTTTCTGCTGTGAGGGCTCTGTAGCTATATCTTTTACTGATAAAGCAGATCTGTTTGCCAAGATTTTCTCCTCCAATTCCACCCTAGACGATTCCGGTGCTGTTCCTCCATCACTTCCCCCCTCTCACTTCCTCATGGCTGACAGTAAAATTTCTTCACCTGATGTATTTTCCGGCATCACTGGCCTCAATACTAACAAGGCATATGGGCCTGATGGAGTCCCTGCTGTTGTCCTCAAGAACTGTGTTTCTGTGCTTACACCCTGCCTAGGCAAACTCTTTTGCCTTTGTCTTTCAACTTGTATCTTTCCTTCTTGCTGGAAGTTTGCCCTCATTCACCCAGTCCCAAAGAAGGGTGACCATTCCCAACCCTCTAACTATCATCCAATCGCTTTAACATCCTGTGTCTCAAAAGTTTTCGAGTCTATTCTTAACAGAAAAATTTTAAAGCATTTTTCCTATCTCAACCTTCTTTCTGATCATCAGTGAGTTCCGTTATGGATGCTTCACTGGCGATCTTCTTACCTACCTTTCAGACTCCTGGTCATCCTCCTTTCGGGACTTTGGCGAAAGCTTTGCGATTGCACTTGACATCTCAAAGGCTTTCGATCAAGTCTGGCATAAATCTTTAATTTCCAAACTGCCCTCTTACGGTTTCTGTCCTTCTATCTGTGCCTTCATCTACTGCTTCCTTTCTGGTCGTTCTATAGCCACTGTTGTAGACGGCCATCGTTCTTATCCTAGATCTATCAACAGTGGTGTTCCTCAGGGCTCTGTCCTATCACCAACTCTCTTCCTTATATTCATCAATGATCTTCTAAGCTGTACATCTAATCCTATCCACTCGTACGCTGATGATTCCACCCTTCACCTTTCCATTCGGTTCCCGCAACGTCCATCTCATCATTTACTTCAACAATTAAGGGATGAGGCTATGGCACACCTAATGTCTGACTTGGCTCGTATCTCGGACTGGAGTAAAAATAATCAGGTTGTTTTTAATGCATCAAAGACTCAGTTTTTACACCTATCAACCCGTCAAAATCTTCCACAGGAATACCCACTAATGTTTAATAATATTCAGCTCAATCCTGCATCATCTTTGAACATGCTTGAGGTTTCATTCACATGGGACTTATCTTGGAAAGATCATATTGCATCTCTTGTAGAATATGCTTCAAAGAGATAAGGTGTGCTAACCTGACTCCGTGCCTTCTTTACCGCTGCACAGTTGTTGACTTGATACACGGATTTTATTCTCCTCTGTTTAGAGTACAACTCACATGTGTGGGGAGGCTCCCCACGTACAGCTCTTCTCAATAGGGTGGAGTCAAAGGCTATTCGTCTCATCATTTCTCTTTCTCTTACCGGTTTCCTTCAACCTCGATCTCTTCACCGCACTGCTGCATCTTCATCTCTTTTCTATCGCTACTTCAAAGGTCGCTGCTCCTCTGAACTGTCTGCATGCATCCCTCCGCCTCTACGACGGGCACGTAGCACCCGTCTAGCGACAAACTCTCATCCCTCTTCTGTCCAACTCTCTAATGCAAGAGGTAACCGTTATTCCCAGTCCTTCATTTATGCAACAGGTCAAATCTGGAACTGTCTCCCTCTGTCTGTATTTCCTGCTTCCTATGATCGCAAGTCTTTCAAACGCTGTGTGTCCAGGCATTTCGAAATGAATGGATCTTGAACTTAGGTCTTTTTTGTATTTTTTTTTTATTGGGAGGAACGTTCATGCGGGCTCAGCCTTTGGTTCCTTCTTCCTCGCATAAAAAAAAGACTGTATTAGGCAGACGTTGTTGTCACTGTTGTGGCCCAGAACTCAGCTGAACGTGAACCCTGTGGACTGCAGGCTGAAACTGTTCTCTGCAGTCCACCATCCTTTTTCGGGGGATAGAGAAGGAGCTGAGGAACGTTTACATAACCGGCCAGTGGAGCCACTCGATTACACCAATACCACCACGTGAAGGCGTCCCCCTCCAGCGCCTTTTGGTTGACGTGGCATCGGGATAGCAATCAGTATATCTAAAGTTCCTTGTCTTTTAATTTACACCATAAAACTGCTTACAAATTTGGTAGCCATGGCCAATATACGGAGAATGTCGAAGCAAAGCAGTACAAATTTATAACAGAAGAAAAAAGAGAGTAAAACCTAGCTTAGTGCATAGATTGTTATCAAAGAACTACAGGTAAATCATCATCATCATTATCATCATCAAGACTTCTTTTCCCGCGTAGGAGATGAAGCGAAGCTGTGTCTAGTAAAAAAAAAAAAAAAATGTTGGGCATGCTGTTGGCAAGTACCTAAGAAAAAGATAAAGAAAAAAATGAGAGAGAAGAGGGGAAAATCTCTACAAGGATATCAACATAGTGTGGTTTGGCACCTTAAGCCTCCATCAACCCTTCATCATTTAATTCTTGCCAGCTTCAGACGATTTTATTAGGCTTAGCAGAGGCCTTTCGAAGTGGAGGGGTTGGATAAAGCTTCATTAACCTCCTCGCTGTTACGGTGCTCTCCTAAGCTGACTAAAATCGTCTGGAGGTAGTAAGAATACACTAAAACTTGCATCTTAGTGAGGCCCATATCTTATGTGGCAAAGGAGGCTTCGTAGCACCTCTTCCTTAGCGATGTATTTTGCATATCAAACCTTAACATTGCCTTGTGTGTTATTTATTTCACCTTCATATTGACGAAGTTTGCATCAGTTATACAGAGGACAATGAATTAAAATGTGCAGAATAAGTAAGTAAGGAATGGGTGTTACGAAAGCTCAGTCGTCACTCAGTACGCCTCTAATTTCCAAACTTGAAATTAAGGCCAGTGTCCTTCACGTTGTCGCTGATCCATTGGTCCATCTCTTGGTTCAGTTTTGGAGAGAAGTGGTTCTTCCAATCGCCCTTTATCCCTAAAAGAAAGAAAGAAAAAAAAAGGTTGATATTTCTCTCTCTGTCTCTCTCACAGAAGGGTAAGGCATTTATAAAGAAAAGTAATAATAGTACTATGTCTGGTTATGATAAACAATGTTATTTAAGCAGGAAAGAGTATCATAAGGCAAAACATAAGAATAATATAGAAAAAACTCTGAATAGTTATAATGACATGATAACAAAAGGTAAGGAATATAAGCAAGAACTGAAACGAATCAAAGGGAAAGAAAAATGTAATTTAACTGTAAAGTTACGGAATGCTAAGACCAAAGACCCTAGATTATATTGGCAGATTTTACAGGGAACACAGAAAAAATCTGATATACCCATACTAATTTCAGAATTTATGAATCATTTTAAGAGACTAGCACAAGAGGTAACCCCGAAGATTCTCTTAGCAATATAGACATTGATATTGATATTGAAGACGACAGTGTGTTAAATAAAGAGGTTACAGCGGATGAGGTGTACAAGTGTATACTGAAGCTTAAGAATAACAAGGCTGCTGGTATTGATAATATCAATGAATATATAAAAAATACTAAACTTCTATTATGCCCCTTATATGTAAAACTCCTTAATAGGGTTCTAGAGACAGGAAATATCCCAGAGGAATGGCTGATAGGAATAATTGTTCCTATTTATAAGAACGTAAGAGAAGTAAATGATGTAAATAATTATAGAGGTATAACTCTATTAAGTTGTGTAGGAAAATTGTTTACAACAATACTCAATGTACGGTTAACCAAATTTTGTGATGATAATTCTGTCATTAAGGAAATGCAAGCAGGATTTAGGGAGGGATATTCTACTACTGATCATGTCTTTGTTTTAAAAAATTTAATTGATCTGTTTCAGCACAAGAAGAAAAAATTGTATTGCCTGTATGTTGATTACAGAAAAGCTTTCGACCTTGTGTGGAAAGATGGCCTCTGGTATAAACTACTGAAGATAGGAATTAATGGTAAAATTATTAGAGTAATAAGGAAAATGTACGGCAATATAAAATCTCGTGTTTCAGTTAATCAATAGGTCTCTGACTATTTTGTAAGTTATACTAGTGTCAGGCAGGGAGAAAATCTGTCACCACTTCTTTTCTCTTTGTATGTGAATGATATTGAAGAATACCTGTAAGAACATAACTGTAATTACATTAATATTGATGACGAATGGGTGGATAATATGATTAAAGTTCTCGTCTTGATGTATGCAGATGATACTATTATATTAGCTGAGAATGAAGTAGATATTTGCAATGCACTTAAAGCTATGGAAACGTATTGTGACACATGAAAGTTAGATATCAACTGTAAAAAGACAAAGATTACTATATTTAGCAAGACAAAATGTGGAACAGAGGATTATAACTTTCAATTTAAAGGAGAAAAGATTGAAATTGTTGAGGAATTAAATATTTGGGTGTTATCATGAATTATAATGGAAGTTTTAAAACATGCCAGGAACAAATAAAATCAGGCTTTACTGATCTACCAGAAGACCCGCCGACATGGCGTAAAAATACCCCCGCTAATACCAATACACCAGTCCTGTATGAGACAGCCCTAGCATGTATTCAGTATGGCAGGTGGGTGTTAGCGCTGAAGTGGTGACATGTAGAGGTGTGCGGTACGTAGGAGGATTACTGGGCCTTGAAAGCAGGCTGTGAAGCCTATGCCCAGAGTCGGTCACATAAAAAAAGAAGAAAAAAAAAAAACTGGTGCAGCAGGGTAGGAGAGCAATGTACAGTTTGATTGCAAAGTGTCGTAAATTTGATTTGCCTATTGACTTGCAACTAGAGTTGTTTGATACGATGATATTACCAATCATTACATATGGCTGAGGTTTGGGGATACAGATGTATTAAGGATATAGAGAAGGTACATGTTACATTCCTGAAACATATACTTAATGTTCGTAAAACCACATACAATGCGATGATTTATGGGGAGTTGAGTAAATATCCTATCAGTACGCATGTTAAAAGTAGAATGTTGAATTATTGGTCAAGAATAATTAATGGTAAGCAAGATAAACTTTGTTTTGTAATGTATCAGTGTCTTTACAAACTGTATAATGAAAACAGTTTCAATTCACAGTGGTTGAACTATATAAAAACTTTGTTGAATAATTCAGGTATGTCAGGCATATGGTTGGGCCAAGAAGTTAATAATCGTTTCTGGTTGAAACTTGCTTTTGAGAGAAAGGTTAAGGACCAGTGGATCACTGAATGGCAGTCAGTATTGAATAGTAAATCATCATGTAGCATGTATGTTTCCCATAAAGATAGATTTGTCTTCGAAAGTTATCTAGTAAAATTACCAAAACAGCACAGGCTTAACCTATGTAAATTCAGAACTAATAATCACAGATTACCCATTGTAACAGGTAGGACTGACGACGCTGGTCTAGAGTGCGAGCTGTTTGCGGAATCGTTTAATCTCACCCAGTTGGTAAAGCAACCAACCAGAATACCTGATAATCCTGACCATAATGCCCATCTCTTGGATTTATTCTTGACAAATAATCCAGATCAATACAGGATAGAGGTACTGTCATCACTTGGATCCTCTGACCACAATCTCATCAAAGCCTCATTAGTTAACCCTCCCACACCTCACCGTTCTGAACCTGTCAGGGTGACCCGATGGCACTTTGAGAGGGCAGACTGTGATGGATTTAGAAATTATCTTGCTGATGCTCCATGGCAGTCTTTCTTCTCTAGTGATCCCAATTCTACCCAGTCCCACATTTGCGACTTAATACTACCTGGTACGGATTTATTCATACCAAGTCAACAGTTCACTAAAAGATCGAACTCACCAAAATGGTTTGATGGCAACTGTGCCAGAGCAACAGCCCAAAAGTCATTAGCATATAACTCTTACTTAAAATAAAAAAACATCTGAATCACTCTCCCAATTTGAAATTGCTAGAAATCATGCAAAAGCTGTATTAAATATATCTAAATCAAACTTTCTTCAAAAGCAGGCATCAAAACTACTTAACAACCCTAATGACAATGGAATATTCTGGTCAGCTCTTAATTCTTTCAATAACTTTAACAAGTCATCTTCCATTCCCCCACTAAAATCTTCAGATGGCGACATTACAAATGATCCACGTGGGAAAGCAGATATCTTTGCCAGTACCTTTGCCAAAAACTCTACCATAGACGATACCAGCCAGAATGTCCCAGTACTGGAACTTGATTCTCCCGAAATTGCCCCACTTAAAATACAGACAAGATACGTAAAATCCATCCTAGACAATTTACCTACCAACAAAGCTACAGGCCCAGATGGAATTCCGACAATTGTTTTGAAAAAGTGTTCCCCTGAACTTGCCTCTGTCCTAGCTAAATTATTCAGACTATGCATACGTACTTCTTTATTCCCAAATTCATGGAAAGAAGCCAATATCCACCAAGTTCCGAAGAAAGGAAGTTCGTCTGACCCCTCCAATTACAGACCAATAGCTGTCACATCTTCTCTTGGTATGGTATTTGAAACATTAATTAATAAGCACATTGTAAAACATCTTGAATCCAACAACTTAATTAGTGATAGACAATATGGTTTTCGCCACGAAAGATCCACCATTGACATACTCAATCTCTTAACTCATACCATCCATCAATCAATTGATCTTTTTGGAGAAACTCATGCAGTAGCTCTTGATATCTCTAAAGCTTTCGACAGAGTATGGCACCGTTCCCTGCTGTCCAAACTCCCTTGCTATGGACTAACGTTTTTTGTTCCTTTGATTTCTTCATATCTTAGTGACAGGAAAATAAGAGTAAAAGTAGATTATCTATATTCCAATTTCCACTCAATTAACGCCGGCGTGCCGCAGGGATCAGTTCTGGTGCCAATCCTATTTCTGGTTCATATTAATGATCTCTTATCTGTCACCCACAATCCCATTCACTCATATGCAGATGACTCAACACTACACAGTTCATTCACACTCAGACATCCATTTACAAAGTCTAATATCTACCTCTCAACTCAGTACAGCCATCTCATAAATCAAGATCTATCTACAATCAGTGAATGGGGACAAAACAACCTTGTCTCTTTTAATGCTAGTAAAACTAAATATATGCAGTTTACTAATAGACAGATATTGCCAGATTCGTACATTACCTTCAGTGCTACTAATATTCCCATCTCCAAAAGTATTGAAATTCTTGGCGTCTCACTAACAGTGCCCTCATCTGGACCTCTCATGTCCGAGCACTTGCTAAAACCGCCTCAAAGAAACTTGGATTATTGTACAGAATCCGTAACTTCTTCGCCGATGAGCAGTTAGCTATAATTTATAAGAGTCATGTGCGCTCTCAGCCTGAATACTGCTCACCCTTGTGGAATGGTGTGGAGAGGTTGCATTAAGACAACTAGACAAAATTCAGAACAAAGCTGTTAGAATCATTAACAACCCTGCCATTACATATAAACTTCCTCCCCTGCAAGTAAGAAGGAATGTTGCCTTCCTTGCATTATTTTACAGATATTTTTATGGCAAATGCTCAGATGAAGTTGCGTCCATGGTGCCACCTCTCCATGCCTTCCCTTGTGCTACACGGGCATCTGGTAGCGCTCATGACTGGAATATCACTCAGCCATATTGCAGAACTTCTGCCTATCAGAATTCTTTCATTCCCCGAACTGCATCTCTCTGGAACTCGCTTCCCCAGAGTTGTTTCCCTCCAAATTTCAACCCACAACTGTTCAAATCTAACTGTTACAGATATTTTATGAACAGAGGACACCAGTAATCTGGTGTATGGATTATTTTTTTTTTTACTCATTTGTTTTTCCTTCCTCCGTTCTGTTATTTATAAAAGAAAAAAAGAATTCCTAGAGAAGAAAGGTTCTGCAATAAATGTAATGATAATATCCTTGGAGACGAGTATCATGTATTATCTGAGTGTACTAATGAAGACATCACAGCATTGAGGCTTAGGTATGTACCAATGTATTACAGGAATAATCCCAGTAGATGTAAGTTAGCACAATTATTTCAAAGTAATAGCTATGTCATACAGTGCAAAGTAGCATTATTCGTCATGTCTGTACTTAATATTTTTAGGTAATTTGTATTGATAACCATAGGATACACTATACTGTGTACTAAAATCGGGAGGTGTGCTCCGTACTTTGTATAAAGTCTGAGCCTAATAAATAAATTCTCTCTCTCTCTCTCTCTCTCTCTCTCTCTCTCTCTCTCTCTCTCTCTCTCTCTCTCTCTCTCTCTCTCTCACCTTTCCTAAACATGCCACCTTCCTTCTGCCAGATATCCTCGATGTAGAAGGCCTTGTCAATCGGCTCCCCGCGAGTTTTCATGGACGAGAAACTGGTGAACTCGGCAATCTGTGGATTGGAGAAGGAAAAAAAAAAATAATAATAATAATAGGCTTGTAGTAATAATATTATTACGCGTAATATCATTAATAATAATTATCATCATCCCTGTCCTCCCTTTCCTCCTCCTCCTCCTCCTCCTCCTCTTCCCACTCCTCTTCCTCCTAATCATAATCATCATTATCATCATCATCATCACAGTCTTCACTCTTATTATTTTCCTGGTCCAAGGATGGGGTAAGGCATGATCCTGAGACATTGAAAAGGAAATTACGAAGGTGGGAGAACTAGGAAGCTTCGTAGCAATTATTCCTGAGCGATTTATCTGGGTGATTCGAGTTCAAAATTCTTGTGTATGTTTTTCGTATTTACTAATATCAATACAGTTTATTTCAGTGGGTTGTAAGATGATACTGAGATGTGTTCAGAACAAATCACAAAGGGAGGCGCGTTACGGAATCAACAGAGCCGCGTACAAAGGGATCCAGAATCAATCCGTCGACTGTCATGACAGAGAGAGAGAGAGAGAGAGAGAGAGAGAGAGGAAGATAGTGAGAGCGGGAGGGGGAGGGGAGACAGATAGAGAGAGAGGACGGATAGAAAGGTAGATAAAGACAGATACGAGCAGAGAGAGAGAGAGAGAGAGAGAGAGAGAGAGAGAGATGTGTCATGTGGTCCTCTTTTTTAGTCAGTCAATCGTTAGACACTTACTATTACGAATCTCAAATTTATAGCACTGAGTTAGAAATAATTAAGAAAATGAAATAGAATTAAAAGTGCTAAAGCCAAGTGGTTCAACCTGAGAATGCGACAAAGTGTGGACAAGACCCCTATTAATTAGCTAAATTTCTCAAGTATGTGGTAATCCTAGCACAGCTCTGAATTTTCCGTATCGTTGCTGACAGTGCTGAATAATGTGGGATGCAGGCTAATCACACCTAACGATTGTAAATGATCCTTAAATGTGATGATGCTAGAACTGATACTTTTGTATCCTTGCTGACTGCACTATGTATTGTGGGATGCAGGCTAATCACACCTAACAACTACACGTGTTCCATCAACGACCGTCAATCCTAAGTGGCTTCCTTACACCTTGGCGGATCAGACCTTACAAGAGGGGCCGGTATGATCGCTGGATAGGGTGGCTCCTTGGCACCTCTTCCTTAGCGATTTATTTTCTAAGCTATCCATTAATATTCTCTTTTTTGCTTTTAATATCTTTTTTACATCGACGCAGGTTGCATTGATAAACCACAAGACTATAGGAGCGAAGCAGAATCAGGAACGAACCGATAAGGAAGAGGTGTTGAGTAAGCTTCCTAACCGCATGAGTTTCTTCTATTCACCTTCTTGAGTTGTTCCTCCGTCAAATTTTTGCCGAGGAATTTGTTAACTTTCCGTAGCTCCCCCATGATGTCGTCCTTCATGTCCTCGTAGGTGGTGAAGTAAAGGTTGGGGTTGTCTCTCTGCCTCCAGGCTTGTAGCACGTGTGGCCAGTACGGGCAGTATGGGACTAGTACCACCAGGACGCAAAATTAATACAGAAGTTAATAAATAAATAAATAAATCCATACATACATACAAACAAACGTACATACATACATACATACATACATACATACATACATACATGTGGGGGAGGCGGTGGCTCAACCGGTAGAGAGGTGGCGTGCGGGGGCAGGGAACAGTTTAAGGATTTGAATTTCATTAAATCAGGCTTTACTGATCTACCAGAAGACCCGCCGACATGTCGTAAAAATACCCCCGCTAATACCAATACACCAGTCCCGTATGAGACAGCCCTAGCATGTATTCAATACGGACGGTGGGTGTTAGCGCAGAAGTGGTGATATGTAGAGGTGTATGGTATGTAGGAGGACTGCTGGGCCTTGATAGCAGGCTGTGAAGCCTATGCCCAGAGTCGGACACATTAAAAAAAAAAAAAAAAAACAGATACAGTAAATTAATACGGACAGTATAACACTATATAGTCACATGAAGACAGAAAATAGATAAATGCATACATACATTCGTGCACATCCATTCAAACACATATATACATACATTCAGACAGACAGACAAACATAAAATACAATACATCATTGATGAAATCATGGTTGTATTTTTTTTTTTTTTACATCACGAAAGTCGTCTTTGATATAAAAATTCTTATCCTGTGATATACAGCGATGACCAAGAGTTCACCGACACTGCCCTGCTTGATGTTTCAGTAGAAGCTATTAAATGAAGTATTTTGACGCGACTGTAGTATAAGGCACCTAATAAATTAGTATACAGAGAAGGGGTACTGTCTGTCGTTTGGGGAGGAAGGAGAAATGTGGAAGACAAGACAAAAGATTCTCGGCGAACTTTTTGCTCACGGCTGTACCGAGGAGAAAGGAGAAGGTGGAATGGAGGGGAGACAGAGGGGGGAAGGGGGAGGGATGGAGGAGGAGGACCACGCTCTATTCTGGGGAGGGGGATGTTCAGTGTTTAAAATTTGTGTTGGCTCTAGTATAGCTCTACGTCAGAACTGTATTACACGCTCCATGTGCTCTTAAGGTGAAAGTTTATATTGAAAGTATTCGTTTGGCTGAGCACAGACATAAGAACTGAGAGCACAAAAGAAATAAATATGAATCGCCCACAGTTTGCTGATAATCTTATTTCATCATGTTATTAGCTCTTGAAAAAGAATGCTTATCAAATGAGAGTGGTATGATGAGGCAATGTAAATACTGTACATGAGGAGGAGAATTTTCAATGTTTCTTCGATTAAAAAAAAAGACGTTGAAGTACAATAACAATTACTCTTTGCAATGTACAGAATAATGTATTGCACTATATGTACTTGTCATCACAATATAGTACTTTAATACAATACCTTTATTCTCTCCCCTAAAAGTTGACCAAAAGTTATCATCCCTGGTAAGCTAATCACAGAGCTAAGTACTGAAACAGGGATGTGGGTCTTGTGATTCTTGAACATACATACGGTTGATTCCCTGTCTTAACTTAGAGTTAACTTAGACCTGTTTTTGAAAGACAAACTAGAGACTTGACATTGCGTAAACCTCCGTACGTACAACAATTTTCCTCGTAACCAAAAAATGTATCGTAATTATGTTTGAAAAGCTGATCCCAGGCTACTAAAAATTTCACATATTGCTATTACTTTATACATAATGGTAATTTAGTTCTTATTAAGCTTCCACAAAGTATACGGCACAGTGTTGCATACAGCTGCACATTAAATAATTAGAAACTTTAAATGGGGGGGCATGTTGGGGGAAGAGGGTCTGAGGGGGTGTAAGGGGCGAGACATCCCAAACCTCACGGATAACACCTCGTTTAAACCATTCATTCAAGATACGCCTATAAAAAAGAATTTATTGTTCTCTCCTTATGATTTTATTTCACCTTAGGATAGAGTTTTGGAACAGGATGAGTTAAATGCATCCTAAATTAACCCCTTCAGTATGCGAGTCCTTTCTGAAGTTAACTAATATCGTCCAATAGAAGCAACGGTAAATTAAGGAACACGTGACCCTGATAGAAGCAAGAGTAAATTAGAGCACGTGACCCTGATAGAAGAAAAGGAAAATTATAGAGCACGTCACTCTGATATAAGACAAGGTAAATTAGAGAGCACGTGATCCTGATGGAAGAAAAGAGAAATTGGAGAGCATGCCACCCTGATAGAAGCAAGGATATATTAGAGAGCATATCACCCTCACAGACGCAAGGATGAATTATAGAGCACGTGACCCTGACAGAAGAAAAGGTAAATTAGAGAGCATGTGACCCTGACAGCAGCAAGGATAAAATAGAGAGCATGTCACCCACATAGAAGATAAGGTAAATTACAGAGCATGTCACCCGGAGTTTAGGAGTATTATAATCTCTGTACTATAATATCTGTACTCTGTACTGTATCTGTGTGCAGTAACCTTTGTACTATAATCACTGTAATGTAATCTCTGGACTGTAATATCTATACTATGATCTCTGTTCTGTATTCTCTACTTACTCTCGCCTCTCATCACTTCCCTGGCAAACTTCTCGAGTGATCCTTGATAGCTTCCACCCTTGGCCACACGTATGTAGTGGTAGAAGGATACCATCATGTCCTTGGGGTTCCTGGCCACGTAGACTACCTGTAACATCATCATCATCGCCAATACATTATCATCATCAATCATCATAATAATCAGCATCAATCTATCATCATCATCATTATCATCGTCATCGTGTTCGTCCTTCTCTTCCCCTCCTTCTTGTCCACGCCATTGTTATTATTAAAAACTTTCCACATCCCTGTGGGAAGTTTTTGTTTTTGTCAATATTATTATTACTCTAGGGAAGATCTAAATCGTTGCCATTCGCATACCGTTTGAGTTAGAGCCTTCATTTTTTGCCATATTAAAGTACTGGCCTTCATCTGACCAAATATCATCCTGATCCTGCTAGCGGAAGCAGGATAGGATCCGGAACAGCCCCCCCCCAAAAAAAAAAAAAAAAAAAGTGAACCTAAGAACCACTTAAGTTAGAAGGCTGAAATTTTTAGTGGCACATACCTGACATGGCCAGAACGCAGTGCTTAATATAGTACAGATCGGATCATTTTTCTCTGATCTCGCTTATGGTCCAAAATTTTGATTACTCCGGAAGACGAAGTCATCTGATTTTACGTGAAAGAACGAAGCTACAGACACCAAACTTGGTGATTTTATTGATCTTGATGTCCTGGGGTGACCCTGACTTCAAGATCCCTTTAAAGCTCGGCTTCTAGTAGACAATGGCTGAGGGAAGTTTTTCTTTATCAACATTGTCCTTGGACAATTTTACGTTGTTCTAGCTTTTATTATTATTATTATTATTATTATTATTATTATTGTTGTTGTTGTTGTTGTTGTTGTTGTTGTTGTTGTTGTTGTTGTTGTTGTTGTTATTGTTGTTGTTGTCGTCTGTCTCATTATAGGAACTAAAAGTACATGGGAGGGGGTCTCTAGTCCCCTTAACCCGTCCCTTTTGGTCGCCTTTTACGATATGCAGGGAATACGGTGGCAGAATTCTTCTTAACACAAACTGGACGCAGAGTGCTTGTAACACCGCACAGTGCGGCCAGATTGTGTTCTCCCCGCCACAGGGGGTAAGACTGAGAGTACTTCCCTCGTGCTACACGGGCATCTGGTAGCGCTCATGACTGGAATGTCACTCAACCATATTCCAGAACTTCTGCCTATCAGAATTCTTTCATTCCCCGAACTGCATCTCTCTGGAACTCGCTTTCCCAGAGTTGTTTTCCTCCAAATTTCAACCCACAACTGTTCAAGTCTAACTGTTACAGATATTTTATGAATGGAGGACACCAGTAGTCTGGGGTATGGATTATTTCCCCCCCCCCCATTTGTTTTTCCGTCCTCCGTTCTGTTATTTAAAAAAAAAAAAAAAGAATAGGATGGATGGACAGTATGAAGAGTGCATTAGATGTGACAGGGATGTCTGTAGAGCAAGGAAGATTGGCTTGTCCGTGATAGGGTTGAATGGAGAGAAATTGTGAATGATTAAATGGAAACGGAGCCATGAGGGGATATTCTCCCGCATTTGGTCTGATCAGCTGATCAGATCAGGTGCGGATAAGGGGATGGGTCCATTATGATGTGGCAGGGGTAAACCAGCTCTACTGCTGGGCCCTGCTGCGGTTGTCGTTGATTGCACTGCGCAGTTGACCCTCATATGGTGTGTATTTTATTGCGCAATGTGTGTGTGTGTGTGTGTGTGTGTGTGTGTGTGTGTGTGTGTGTGTGTGTGTGTGTGTGTGTGTGTGTGTGTGTGTGTGTGTATGTGCGCGAACAGTATAACTCAAACAATTGTCTTTTTATATGAACACAACTTAGTGCAGGGGTTGAGGATATGCCACTGTGCTGATCTGTTGCCTTGTAGAACAGTAGCACAAAGATCAAGGACAAAGAGCAAGGTCAGGTTATAAGTTTCAATCCAATAAAGCTAAAGTTGCTGGAAGGACTAAGGAACAGGTAGAAATGAAATAAATTAATCACAGAATAAATGAAATTTAAGTTAGTCACAAAATAAAGTCATATCTCCTTACCCAACCTGACCAAATCTAACCTGACCTAACTTAATCCGGCTCTATTACTCAAACATTTTATTCAATTTCGGCCGAACTTGGTGGAATGGTTAAAGGTCAGTCAAGAATAAAATGACTCGATTTTGAGAACAATAGGCCAAAAGGAAAGGATACAAGGTAAGGTCAGCTCAGACAGCTTAGATATGATTAGGTTCAGACTTGGCGAGAAGGTTGAAGGTTAGAAGAAAACAAAAAAATCGATTTTTGAGAATAAAAGGTCATCTGTCAGGGTGACATGGCACGGGCAAAATTTTGGACTGAAGGATGCAGGTGTCTTTACTTTCTGTGTGCTCTTCGTAACACCTCTCCCTCGGCGATTTATTTTTTATATTACACCTTCGCGTTCCCTTGTACGTTATCTGCATTTTTTATAGTTCCATACAGTTTGCATCATTAATACAGAATACAGTGAGATGTAATGTGAAGAATATCAGTGGCTAATAGTGAGACCCTTTCACTTGCTTTGCCTCTCTCTCTCTCTCTCTCTCTCTCTCTCTCTCTCTCTCTCTCTCTCTCTCTCTCTCTATCTATCTATCTATCTATCTATCTCTCTCTCTCTCACCTACCTTGCATTTCTTGAGCAGATCTTTGTGGAGCAGGTCAAGAGGGAAGTGCGTCTTAATCACCCTTGGCGAGGGCTGATTCTCCACTATCTGAATCGCCATACCGTCCTCCTTTTTCTTCCCAGGACAGACTCGGCTGAATTTCTCTGCGATCGAATTCATGCCGTTTTTGGCTAGTTTGTAGTTGTCGAAGAGCATGTCTATACTGGAATTGCCAAGGTGTGGGTTAGAGGGAGCGCAGCCTGATGGCGAAGTGCAGGGATTAAGGCGTCTGACTATAAAGAAACAGGTAGATAAATAGATAGATTTGTTAACACTGTGGCTCCTATGAATCACTCCTGTATGAAAATAGCTTTGACACAATATCAAGTGCTTGCTGAATGATGTCCTTTTTTTATGCAAGGAAGAAGGAACCAAAGGTCAGAAGCCCGTAAGACTGTTCCCTCCAAGAAAAAAACAAAAACAATATAATGGCCGTAAGTAAGGAAAATAATAAGTAATTTCTCAGTGTGGAAAGATGGACTGTCTTCCATACTGTATTTTCCTTATTTAAGCGAAGTCGAAACATAAAATTTCAGTAAGTACTTGATATTACGTCAAAGGTATTTTCACATGATATTTATCTGTTTCAAAACGATATTTATGCCGATACCACCAAAATGACTCTTGTCAATATTTTGAAAGTCCTTGTAGCTCCAAATTCGTATAGGGTTCGTCCTGGCGAACACTTTCCCTCCGAGGTGAAAATTTGATCCTGCAGTTGACCTGATATGGAATGATGTAAAGACAGACCGATATAGATAAAGACAGCCTAAATATTAACACACACACACACACACACACACACACACACACACACACTCATCGCTAAATAATTACCCAACATCCAGTGAGCGGACCCACAATGGCTCCTTGATCTCCTCGTTACTGGGGTCCAAATCCGGGTTCCTTATCATGGCCCAGAGAATTTCCTGCATCCACGTTGTGCCGCATTTTGGGAAAGTCATTATCAACACGTCGTCTGACCGAAGCTGGAAAATCATCATCATCGTCATTAGCATCATTAATGGTATCAGCTTAATTATCATCATCATCGTCATTAGCATCTTTAATAGTATCAACTTTATTATCGCTATCATCATCATTAATAATATACTCTTTACTATCATCATCATCATTCTTATCATTATTAATAATATAAAGTTTATTATCATCACCCCCCTACCCCCTGGGGATAGGGGAGGTTTCAAGAATACTCCCCCAGTATCCGTGCTTGTCGTATGAGGCGACAAGGTTAGTGCCCCTCCCTGGAAAACAGCTAACTAAAAAGATGAACAAGAAGCCTCGGACTAGGAGTGACCAAAAGATGACGACCAAGGACTTGACAAAGGACATGGTATGGATCGCGACATGGAATGTAAGGGGTGCAAATGATGAGGTGAAAGAGAGAGAGAGATTGTCCAGGTGCTTGAGGTGCGAAAGTGGATGTATGTGGAGTAACTGAAACTAAATGGAGAGGAGAGAGTGTGAGAGAATGGGAGTGTGGATGGGATATATGTGTAGGAGTAGGTGAGAATGAGAGGGCAAAAGAAGGAGTGTGTATTGTTGTGAGTAAAAGATGGAAGAAGAACATAAGAGAGTATGGATCAGTTGGCTCAAGGATTGTGTGGGTAAGATTGAAAGTTGGAATACAAATGTGGGTGATTGTGAGCGTGTATGCGCCAACGCAAGACCGTGCAAGCAGAATGAGAGAAGAGTTCTGGACAAATGTGGAAGTGTCCATGGAAAAGTTTGAAAGGAATGAGTGTTTTTGATTGGTGATGTGAATGGTAAATTAGTGAATGTGAAGGTGGATGGAATAGTTGGTGAGTGGGGTGTGCCTGCTGAGATAGATGAGAATGGCAGTGCGTTAGTGGACATTTGTGCTGGGAGGAGGTTGGTGATAGCCAATACCCTCATCAGGCACAAAATGATCCACAGGTATACATGGCGAGTTATGAGAAGGGTGGATGGTGAACTGAATGAAAGGAAGGCAATGATTGATTATGTGTGTGTGGATGATAGGATGCGAAGATGTATAATGGATGCAAGAGCTTATAGATGTTGGAGGAGTGGACTTTCTGACCATTACTTGGTGGTGGCCAGAATCAAGATCCAAGTAAGATGGAGAAATAGAAGAAGGGAAGGACGGGAGGAAGTAGTTGCAAGGAGAGTGGAAAGGTTACAAGAGGATGAGAAAAAGGTAGAATATAAAAGAGAAGTGGAGGAACGATTGAATAAATATGAATTGGAGCAGATGGGGGACGT
Organism: Coenobita brevimanus; assembly: GCF_032717465.1. Classification (NCBI taxonomy): domain Eukaryota; kingdom Metazoa; phylum Arthropoda; class Malacostraca; order Decapoda; family Coenobitidae; genus Coenobita; species Coenobita brevimanus. Next base: position 21,259,529 of record NC_137028.1, read on the forward strand.
GGAAGGTGTGTGCAAAATATTCACTGAAGAAATATGTGCAGTATGTGAGGTGGTGTGTGGGGTGAAGAGAAGACGGAAGAGGGTGCAAGGAAAAGCATGGTGGAATGAAGAGGTGAGACAGGGTGTGGCAAAAAAGAAGAAAGCATACAATGAATGGATGAGAAATAGGGGCATGGAAGTAGTTAAGAGGCGGAATTGAGAGTCATATGTAGAAAGGAAGAGAGAGGTGAAAAGATTAGTAAGAGAGAGTAAGGAGAGAATGGATGAGGAATTTGGAAAGAATTTGAGTGTAAAGTGGAGGGACTGTAAGAAAATGTTCTGGAAAGAGGTGAAGAGAGTAAGACAGGGTGGCAGTGAAGTTAGCAGGGAAGTGAAAGATAAAAATGGTAGATTACTAGTGAAGAAGGGAGAAAAAATGAGATGGAGAGATCAATTTAAGGAATTCTTGAACATAGAGAATGAAAGTAATGCGAGTATAAGTGGCTGGGGAATGGCTGGGCGAAGGAGGAAGGTGAGAAGACAGGAAGAAATCAGTAGGACAGAAGTTGTGGAAGCAATGAAGAAAGTCAAATTGGGGAAAGCCCCAGGATTTGGTGGAGTGTATGGTGATATGCTGAAGCATAGGGGATAGATAGTAGTAGAGTGGATGTGGAAGATGTCCAGATTGGCCTGGCAGAAAGGTAGAGTCCCGGAGGATTGGAAGTTAGGTATAATTATTTCCTTGTACAAAGGAAAAGGGGAAAAAGAAGTGTGTGGTAATCATAGAGGCATTTGTCTTCTTAGTGTAATAGGAAAAGTGTATTTTTTTTTTTTTTTTTTAGCAGATAATGAATGGAAGGAAAAACAAAAGGGAAAAAAAATAAGTCCATGTGCCTAAAGGCATCCTCCATTCATAAAATACCCATAGTAATTGGACTTGAACTAAAGTGGATCAAATGTTTGTGGGAAGCAACTCCCAGGAAGCGAATTCCAGAGAGTAGTAGTTCTGGCGATAAATGAATTTTGATAAGCAGAGGTTCTGCATTGCGGGGGAGAGAGTGTGAATTCATGGGCGCTCCCAGCTGCCCGAGTATTTTGGGAGAAAATGTGAAGAGAAGGAACAATTGAAGACAGTTCGTCTGAACACTTACGGTAAAAATATCTATAAAATAATGCTTAAGAAGCAACATCTCTATGTACTGATAATGGAGGAAGGTCTTGCGTGATGGCAGGATTATTGATTAATCTAATGGCTTTATTTTGAATTTTCTCCAACTGCCTCAATGCAACCGCTCCACATCTACTCCACAGTGGTGAACAGTATTCGATCTGAGAACGCACATGACATTTGTATATTGTGGCCATCTGCTCGTCAGTGAAGAACTCACGAACTCTGTACATAAGTCCCAATTTTTTGGAAGCATTTTTAGCAAGGGATTTAACATAAGCTGTCCTGCTTAGGCTGAGGTTTAGACTAACACCTAGGATATCAATTGTAGTGGATATGGGAATATTGACATCATTTAAAATTATATGAGAGTCTGAGTGATTCTTTCTATTGGAAAAATTAATGTATTTAGTTTTCTGACCATTAAATGAGACCAGATTTGTTTGTCCCCATTGATTAATTTAGAAAGGTCCTGGTTCAGAGAAATAGCTGTGTTTATTTGGGAATTTATAATATTAAATTGTGTAAAGGAAGTACTAAATGTGAAAGAACTATGAAGGGTCGAGTCATCAGCATAAGAATGTATTGGGTTGTGTGTGACAGATAGGAGGTAATTTATATGAATGAGAAAGAATGTTGGCGCCAAAACTGATCCCTGAGGTACGCCAGCATTTATGGAATGAAACTGAGAATAAATACCATCTACCATAACCCGTATTTTTCTATTATGAAGGTAAGAAGAAATTAGAGGAACCAGTGATGCAAGGCCATAGTGTGACACCTTAGACAATAAGGCCCGGTGCCATACTCTGTCAAATGCTTTTGATATATCTAGTGCTATTGTGTGTGTTTCAGCGTGTTGGTCTATTGTTTTGTTAATCTGATGGGTAAAAAGGCAAAGAATGTCTACAGTTGAACGTTCTTGTCTAAATCCATACTGCCGATCATTGATTAATTTATTGATTTCTAGATGCTTGATTATGTGTTTGTTAATTAGCATCTCAAAAACTTTACCAAGAATGGAAGTTATTGCAATTGGTCTATAGTTTGATTGATCAGAAGTTGCCCCCTTTTTAGGAACAGGATGGATATTTGCTTCTTTCCAAGAGGCAGGAAAATTAGAGGTACGGATGCATAAGCAGAAAATTCTGCCAATACAGGAGCCAACACTGAGGAGCAATTTTTAGGTACTATTGAAGGAATTTCATCTGGACCAGTAGCTTTGTCTGCTGAGAGATTCTGTAATTCAGCTTGTACGTATCTGGTGTGAACGTTGAAAGGAGATATTTGAGGGGAATCAAAATCAAGTACAGGAATATTGTAATTTTCTGTATTTAGGGTTGAGTTTGTTGAAAAAATGTCAACAAGAAGTTTGGCTTTTCCACGTGGGTCACTTACTAGATTTCCATTGGGGGACTGTAAAGGTGGAATGGAAGAGGAGGTAGTGAAGTTAGTTTTGAATGAATTAAGGGTTGACCAGAATATTTTGTTATCATTTGGGTTGTTTAGTAGTTTGTTAGCCTGTCTATGCAGAAAGTTTGATTTAGAAAGATTGATGATAGTTTTAGCATGGTTTCTGATATTTCTATAATAGTTAAAGGCTTCTTTGGTTTTGGTCCTTGTATAAGTGTTATAGGCTATTGTTTTATGTTCTGTTACTCTAGCACAATTGTGGTCAAACCAATTAGGAGAATTACATCTTTTTCTGTAACTATGATGGGGAAAGAATGTTTCCATGCCGAATTTAATGAAATCCTGTATGTGGCCCAATGTGGAGTTTGCATCTTGGGAGAAAAAGGAGGTCCAAGGAACATCCATGAAAAATTATGGAGTCTCTCCCAGTCTGCCCTGTCGTAGTGCCATTTAATCACCACGACCCGTTCAGAGCAGGAGGGTGTGGTAGGTGTTAAACCGGTGGCATGAATCAGACAATGATCCGAGGATCCGAGGGGGGACTTCACTTCGACACTATAATTATCTGAATTGGTTGTTAGAAACAAGTCCAATAGGTGAGGATTTTGATCGGGGTTGTCTGGTACATGGGTGGGTTGACTAACTAACTGGGTGAGATTAAATGAGTCTGCAGATAGCTCACATTCAAGACCAGAGTCATCAGTTCTGGCTGAATAAGTGAGCCATTCAACATTATGGACATTAAAATCACCCAGAATAGTAATTTCTGATGCAGTATTAATGCTGAGGACACTTAGTTGTGAAGACAGAGAGTTAAATAAACTGGGCTCTGGAGGGGCATTAGGGGAACGATAAACACAACAGAAATACTTAATTTTACCAAAAGAATTTAATTTGTATATGGAATAGTCGAAATAAGGACAATTAAATTTAGTAATCTCCTCCAGGGCAATTTCTGATTTAGCAAGGCAACATATGCCTCCTTTGGATCTGAAATTTTGAATCAAGATAAAACCAGGAAAATTAAATTTAGCTAAATCAGAGGTGGAACTTACTTGTGTCTCTGTCAAAAATAGCAGATCAGGGGATTCAAACTGGAGGAAATTTTGAACTGAATTGATGTTGGAGTGAAATCCCCTAATATTGCAAAAGAAAATTTTACTGCACTGACGAGCAGATTTAGGGCGCCGCAACACTGGAGGTGGCACAGTCGCTTGTTGACGACCGGGAGGGCCTTGCGCAAACGACCCAGCCCTGCCGGTGGTGGTCACCCGAGAAACCACCACACTAATTCCCAGTATAGCACCAGCCATGGTTCTTCTTATGGAATGGAGAGCAGGGATGTGTTGTGAAATGTGTATGATATGTAATGACAAGGTTGATGTTTTATGGAGAGAGGATAGCTGGTTTAAGGCAATGTGATATAATGTGGATGTGTGTGTTGTGTAAAGAGGGCAACCTGATGCCCTCTCATGTTTGAGGCAGAAAGATGTGTAACCAGCTGCAAAGGCCTAGGAGAGAAAATGGAATCCAGGTTATTCCCTGAGTCTCCCGTTACCATGGCGGTAGTACTTCCCTGGGCGGGGCTGCCTACCCCTACTGACAGAGTTAGGGAAATAACAGAGGAATTAGTTAGAGAAGAACAGGGAGGCTTTAGGAAGGGAAGAGGTTGTGTAGATCAGATATTCATTCTTAGATCTTTAGTGGAAAAGTTTGTAGAGAAGGGAAAGAAGTTGTATGCAGCCATCATGGATTTGGAGAAAGCATATGACAGGGTGAATAGACAAGGATTGTGAAAAGTATTAAGAATATGTGGAATAGATGGGAAGTTGTTGAATGCTGTGAAGAGTATGTATGAGGGTGCTAAGGCTGCAGTGCATGTGGATGGTGAACTGAGTGAATTTTTCTCTTTGAAGTTTGGGTTAAAACAGGGATGTGTCATGTCTCCATGGTTGTTCAATCTGTACATGGTTGGGGTAATAAAAGAGGTACACCCTCTCAAAAATGTTTAGGCACCCCTTGCTCTGGTACCCTTAGCAACGATTACTGTTACAGACGGCGAGGATACATGGTGTGGTTAGTACCCCTGTACCTCTCTCCCTCTGCGACTGGATTTCATCATTAGCAGACAAATTAACACACATGAGCAACGCAGGGCCAGAGATACCAACCACGCACCGTAATTCAGGAGTTGATTCAAAATGCCTCGTGTGGTGTGGCATAGTGTATCGTGCCGTAAGCAGTGGCGTCACCAGGGGGGGGCTAGGGGGGCTTAGCCCCCCCAAATCAAGGACTCAGCCCCCCCAAGATTGCAGCCCCCCAAAATAATAATAATAAAAAATCACCAGTTTACATAGTATGCTTGCAGCTCGGCATTGACCCACCTAGCTTTCCCCCAACCCCCTAAAGCCAATCCACTTTTATTCGTGCATCCATATTAGTTTAATACAATATTATTCATAGCTATATAATATGATTAGCTATTCACAATTTACGTAAACCTGACTCAAATCATAATAGTTATAATATATTAGTTTCTCATATACTTTTTCCAAGCTTGGTTTTCTTTGAAATATATTTATTGCACAAAGAATGCAAGAATGTATTACATTTATCAGATTTATTATATATTTACAGTATATAATATATATTAATCACGGAGCTTTAAAATTGGATTATGCAGTCTAAAATATCTGATCTATGCAATTTTTTTACAAATTCGAATGTTCAGAGTATCGGAACTCGGAATGTTTGTTTACAATTGAGAAGTGTCTGTGAACTGTGACTAAATTCTGTGTTGTTTTCGGTTTTATTTGAATGTATTGGTTTCAGTGGCTGTATAGACTTTACTACGTTCCGGTATATTGCTAGCCACAGATATGAGATCCAGCCTATACTCTATACAAAGAGTCAGCAGTACTTAGTTGGTTCAGTCGACACTCGACTGTCAAAACTGAATGTTATTTCCCTTTTATAGGCTATTCTACAATAATACATTTGCGGATCTCAGCCAGCAGCCACTCAAGTGATGAAAAGGTCATCTAAAAATCCTCAGGGACAGGGTGACATAAGTAAAATTCTTTCGCACCCGCACCTCCAAAGATGACTCAGATGAGTGCCAATAAAAAGTGGCTGTTATTGGGAATGAGGTGCCAGAAGCAACCCCAGATAACCCCAAAGCTGAACCCATTCAGACATGTGTAAGTAGCCCTATATCAAACTATTTCAGTAGTCATTTTATGAAACTTACCGGTAGGCCAGGATTTTTTTTTTTTTTTTTAAATTGGCTAGACCTAGGGTATTTCTCATTGTTGCAAATACACTGTCCTAAACGTACAGAGTGGGAAAGTAGGCTAAAACTCTCTCTCTGCAATGAACTGCAATTTTAGTTTACATTCACTGATACGTAATACTTTGAAATAAATGAAAAAAAAAAAAACATCCACATTGCATTATGTCACGGTATGGGAGGATATCAGTTTTTATAGAATACAATTTTTTTTTTTTGTAATTTTGTTTTATCAAAATGGTTTTATAATGTAATTGCTTTATGAATTGGAGTTACTTGTTTTAGAATAATATTTTATAATTTTTGTTTTTTTGTGAATGGCTTTGTTTTCCTATCACAATACCGGTAATGGAAGATAAATCTTGGCAATTATAGCTATATATATACATTGAATAAAGAGCTTCTTTGAATTATCAAATTTAATATGGTAAGACTAAGAAACCGTTATGATACCACATACTACTAGCAATTGAAGAAAAACTATTATCTACAAAAAAGCTTTATACAATTACCTTGTACACGTTATATCATAAGGGTTATTGATGCCTGGTATTAGGCCCATCAATATTATTGTGTCCTATAAGTTTCTTATTAATAGCCTATGAAACCTTATTTTACTTTTTCTTCATCTATAGGCCTAAAAAATGCCCCTAAAGCTGCTCAATTTCCGAAAAATTTTCCGGGGGGGCTTACAGTGCCCCCCCGTACCCCCCAGCTGCATAGGCTCGCTTCGCTCACCCCCCCCCCCTTCTACATACACCAGGGCTACAGCCCTCCCAAAATCTAACCCCTGGTGACGCCACTGGCCGTAAGGGTGCCAAAAAAATTTTTTATAGCCTGCACAAGGTAGGGCAGTGGATGTTGGAGTGGCCCTAGTGAGAGGGGGTAGTGTTTGGAAACTCCCTGTACTGTTGTTTGCAGATGATACCTTGTTGTTAAGTGAAGATGAAAGGGAGCTGCAAGGCTTAGTGGATGAGTTTGGGAGGGTGTGTAAGAAACAGAATCTAAAGGTGAATGTCGGGAAGAGTAAAGTGATGGTCTTTGAGAGACGTGAAGTCAATGAATGTACAGTGAGGTTGGATGAGGAGGAAATGGAAAATGTGAGTACGTTTAAGTACTTGGGGAGTGTGATGAGTAAAGATGGAAGTTTGGAGGGTGAAGTGCTTGAAAGGGTACAACAAGGAAGAAAGGTTGCTGGTTCCTTGAAAGCAGTGATAAGAAACAGGGAAGTGAGCATGGAAGTGAAAAAGTTACTACATGACAGTATTGTGATACCAACTCTAACGTATGGAAATGACGCTTGGACGTTGTTGGAAGGACACAAGTCAAGAGTGAGAGCAGTGGAAATGAGTTATTTAACCCTTTCGCTTGGGGATAAGTTTGTAAGTTTTCCCGGCTCTGACACGCAGGCTTTTTTTTCCCTTCCCCCTGGCGCCGCGTGCTCCAAAAATGTGTATTCTCGGCTTATTTTCACCACCCAAACATATTTATTTTGCTTCAAAACCCATATATTCCTATTCGCCGATGTTTATTCTACACGATAAGCAAAAAAAAAAAAAAAAAACTATACATACGTTAGGTCGCTTGGAAAAACATTTGGGATCATAGATTTCACTTTCAACATCACAAGTCGAATGTTTACTAATCAATCTCTACATGTTAGACATCAGTCAAAAGAGAATTTTATTATCTTTCGAATGGGTCAGGTCCCAGTTTGATACGATGTATGATCTTCGAGTAAAGAGAGAGAAAGAAAACCCATTTTCGACAGAAAACAAATTTGTTATTCGGGGAGGGTTTGCGAAGAACTTTCAGTGGCACCTTTGTTTTTATTTCATCATCCTATGCATAATTTCATCCTATTTCTTCTCAGTAAAGAACGGTGATCCTTGTCCTCATAGTCTTCGAGAAAAATGCAAAAAAGTGCGGCATATTTTGCCGCACGCTGACCCACCAACAGCCGTGCTCACTTACGCTAGTTTCCCGTAGCGCGCAAACACTGTTATGCTTGCTAGCTTCACTTTGTTTTGGTTTCATACCAACAACTATTTCACATAATTACTTCTGTTTTGTTTTTAGTCCTCTCAGAAACCACACATGAACACTAAACCTGTTGCTACCAACTGAAATTGAAGCTGTACTTATTTCCCTGTCATTTGTGTTGAGGTAAAAAATAATATATATATATGTATATGTATATATACATATATATTGTTTTTTACCTCATATATGGGGGAGGCAGTGCCTGAGTCGATAGAGAGGCGGCTTGCAGTCATGATGGACCCAGGTTCGAATCCTGGCTGGGGCAGGGGACAGTTTAACCCGTCACGTCCCAAGGTTTTCCGCACCTATGACATCCCCCAGTCCCGAGCCTTTTTGGAAAAATTTTTTTTTTTGCTAAAACTTCCGCTTAGGTCGAGAAACGAAGGAAAATCACAAAGAAAGTGGTTCCCGCGGTCTATAAGTGGTCCGTACAGGTGCGGTTCCCCCCGGCAGGTATGGTGTTCTGTAATGGGCTGGATATGCGTTTACGTTTTCTATGGTAAGGAATAATGGGAGAAACAACACACAGCACCTCTATATTTATTGAATTTGAACTAATAAACAATAACAGTAACAATATAATGGATTTCAGACACATATATATGAAAAATAAGCATTGTACCATCGCGCGAGCATAGCGAGTTTGGTCCGAGTCATAACATGCTATATGCTAAGTGTCTGGTATGAGTCAACCTATCATTTTTTTCTAATTGTATACTTCTGTTTCAATGACATTTTACCAATTACAACTGTTTGTGTTTTCAGATGTTTTCATTCATTATGATGACATGCAGCATAAGTATAGCGCACATCAGCTTAATAAGCGCACTCGCTATGACTCGTATTTCAACATACCAAATTCTTTTATCACTTTCCAATTATTTTCCCCTTTACATAGAACCTTTCCTCCACCACTGTAAAGGTTTTCAATTATTTTCATTCATTACGAGGGCATTTAGCGACATGCTAGCGCATATTCACGTAGCAACCACGATCTCAAACACTCGTGTTTCATCATCTACTTTATTTATTCACTCCACTTATAATTTCCCACTTACATTACACACGTTTACACCCCTATAATGCACTGTACATACTTACTGCCATTATTTATTCAAGTGAGCGTGAGAATATCGCCTGAAAATACCCTCGCAAGGAATGTTTCGACAAACATAATACTCACACACTTATATACTAATTCACTCACACACTTATATACTAATTATTCACTTTATCACTTGCTGACTTATATTTTGACTAATACGTGCCTTATTCATTCAACTAAGCGTCAGGAAATGGCATCTCTATACACACGCTATGAATATTTGACTTAGAATATATATCATCACTTACAATAATTTGAACTTATACCCGTAAGAATTTCCAATAATAATAATTATATAATTACGGGCCGTATTTATTGCACTGAGCGACAGAATATCGCATCATAAAACCCTCGCTATGTAAGTTTCAACTTAGGGCAGATTTATATACTTACATACAATGTTTTCAATTATGTTCTACCCGTATGCACTTTATACTAATATTTGGAGATCAACATGACTGATAATTTCACTGAGCGTCTGTCTGTCGCATTTACCTCATAATTTCTACGTCCTTTCGCATTCACACCATACTAAAATTGCATCAACGTGTGATATTCACTAAAACATGAGTGAATACAGAGACCCACGTCACACTGCACGCACTCATAGCGGGTGTCCTTCCTCTGTGTCGTGAGTCTCACCTGGGAATTACTGCACACGTGACACCTGCGTTGGGGCCTAGGTCTGTTTGGCTGGGGAGGGATAGGAGTGGGGAAATGGCGGCCGGATATTCTCTGGGGAGTTTGGGCAATATGGGCAGTACGGGTGCGATGTTGGGCCTTTCAACAGCATACTTTGCAAAGATTTCTCTTGTGAGCTCCCTCACAAACCCTTCAAATGTTTCCTGAACTCCTGTTGTCATGGCGTGAAGGTGGTGGCAATTCAGAGCAGTGATATCTAGCAAGTGAAAGAACAGTTTTTTATACCACTTCATCGTGGTCCTGGCACACTCTACCGTCGATATCATGGAGTCTGACTGGTCCACGAGGCGCATGTTTATATTGTAATCCATAACACACTCAGGTTTCCAAACACGACGCCTGTTCTCGCTACGGTAATCTACGGAATCAGTACGGTGCATCAAGGGGCGGTGAACCGTGGACAAGAGGCTTACTTCTCTGTTGTGGTTCCACATTGTTGCAAGGATGTTGTTGGCTTTGAAGAAGACAACCTCATTCCTTGCAAGTTTCCGCCCTACCTTGGCCATGTGACGCCGGTTCACCTTTACGGTTCCACAGACTCCCGTTTCATGTGTGTGAAGATAACGAGCGAGAAGAGGGCTAGTGTACCAATTGTCGAGGTAGAGAACGTGACCACGATGAAGGTAGTCTTCTATCATCGTCTTTACCACTGCTCCCGACAGTCCAATACTTCAATCTTCTGTTATGTCTGTCTGTGCACCGGTGTACAAGACTGTCTTGCACGTATCCAGTCCTACAGTCGCACATAACAAAGATCTTGAACCCAAAACGGTGCCTTTTGCTGGGTATATACTGTCTGAATGAAATATTGCCTCTCCACAACACGAGACTCTCGTCTATGACGAGGTCTCTATAGGGATAGAATGAGGAACGAAAGGTTTGCCTGAGGTGATCAAAGACCAACCTAATTCGCCTCATTTTATCAGTGTTGTTTGCATTTGCAGGGTCATGAGCATCATAGAAATGGAGGCGACTTAGAATTTGTTGAAACCGATTATGGCTCATCACATGACCAAATATTGGGGTAAACATAACAGGGTCCCTCGTCCAGTAAGCAGGAATTCTATTCTTTCTTATAATACCCATCAAAAGGACCAGGGCAAAAAATAAGAACATTTCTGGAAGGGAGACAGGGTAATCGTAGATGATAGAATGCCTACTCCTTGTTCCCAATCTTTCACTCTCTAGGCGCTGGGCGCTTGCAAACAGGTTTGTTTGGTATACAATCTGCTCCACAAATGCCTCACTGAAAAACAGGTGGAAAAAATCTAACCTGGTGGAATTACGGTGAATTCCTGGAGCAATGCAGCCAAATCGCCCCTGCTCAGTGAAGGGGTGAATGAGGGGAGAAAAATCACTCCCATCCTCCCAATCCCATGACACAAATCCCTCGTCCCCATCATCCCCATCACCGCCTTCGTCTGGGTGGGGAGGATATCCTGGTTGGGGAGGTGGGGGAGAAGGAGTGCGGAGGGCTTCCCCACTGTCACTCCTCTTCCCTCTGCCTTTACCCTTTCCCTTTCCCTTACCCTTACGGCCTTGAGGAACATTAGGGGGCTGTGGGGATGAAATAGGGGAATATTGGGGAGCAGAAGACGTGCTGGGGAGTGGTTCCTCCCCACCTTCCCCCTCCATGACAACACCACGTGCTTTCTCACGCGCCCTAGCTCAACCACGTGTTAGAGGATATTGGGGAGCATAAGACGTGCTTTGGAGTGGTTCCTCCCCACCTTCCCCCTCCCTCACAACCCCACGTGATAAGGAACGCACCTGCACTGGCCCACGTGATCCACTACGCCGCCTCACACTACGTAGGGAGAGCAATGACTCACTCACGTCACTCTCACTTTCCCTAATCCTCCCTGGACTTTCCCTTTCACTCCCCACTCCCTCCACTTGACTTCCTAGCTCCCCAAACAAAATGCTAGGCCCATACCTGCTCATATGACGTGCGCTCTGGGCCACGATGTGTTATTACCTCACGTCCATACCACGTGGCAGCACATCCCACGGCTCCGTCATTGTCCTCATCCTCGTCCTCGTCCTCGAATTCTGGTTCCAAATCACGCTGGGGATAGGGATAGGATATTGCACGTGCCTTCTTTGCCTCCTGCCCCTCTCTAGCAGCACGGTAAGTCACGTACTGCCGCTTCCTGGGAGACGGAACTTCCTCGTCACTGCTGGTGGTTTCTTCCTCCTCTGGCTGCACATAATCCTTGTCCATATCCTCATTGTCCAGTGGGGAATCACTGTCGCTGGTAAAGGTGTCCAGGGCGACTTGAATTTCGCTGTCTGAGAGACCTCTCTTAGCCTTGTCTGAGCAGGACCATGGCTACCAGGTGAGTGGATGAGTGGTGGGCTAGCGCGGATCGCACGGGGTCGCCGAGTGTCCCCGCCTGGTGGCAGGTAGGGGAAGGTCATGCGAGGGTACGTACCGCAAATCAAGCGCGAATTTTGAAAACTGTCGAAATTATGCACATTGCAATTGCACGACGTACCGTACGTCGCCGGGACTGGCAAATGCAAATCGTTGCAACGTACCCATACGTCGATGGGATGGGGCGGGTTAAGGATTTGAATTTCATAAAAAAAGCAAACTTTCCTAATCTACCAGATGACCCGCCGACATGTCGTAAAAATACCCCAGCTAATACCAATACACCAGTCCTGTATGAGACAGCCCTAGCATATATTCAATATGGACGTTGAGTGTTACCGCCGGAGTGGTGACATGTGGAGGTGTAGGAGGACTACCAGGCCTTAGGATAGGCTGCTGCCCCCAAGATATAGGCCCTGAAGCCTTTGCCCAGAGTCAGACACATAAAAAAAATAAAGGTAAATATATATATAAAAAAAAAAAAAAAGTACTTCTCCAGTGGCGATGATCTTCCTGCAGGACCACATTGGTTGAGGAGTTTAGTCCTGTGTGTGTATGTGTGTGTGTGTGTATGTGTATGTGTGTGTGTGTGTGTGTGTGTGTGTGTGTGTGTGTGTGTGTGTGTGTGTGTGTGTGTGTGTGTGTGTGTGTGTGTGTGTGTGTGTGTGTGTGTGTATGTGTGTGTGTGCTCCACTAGTGAAGGTATCGCTTGGTATGGTACCGATTGAAACAATCACCCATGCAAAGCGGCACATCACATATAGGAAACATGTTGCTTGTGTCTTTCCTCCTCCTCAACTTGACGCACAAGGCAACCTGAGCCTCTTCTTGTCAGGGATCCTCGCCCGGTGGTGGCACCAGAGTGCGATCCAACCTCAATTTGTCGTCGATGACCCAGCAACGCTTGCCTGGATACCCTAGTGCTCTGTGGTCCTGTAGTGCCGGAGCTGCAGGGCCAGGCAAGGGTTCTCCCGATGGACCAGCAACTGGAGGTGGTGGTGGTTATGGCACCCCTGATGGGCCTCCTGCAAGTGGTGCTGGTGGTGATGGTGGCACCTGTGATGGCCCTGCTTCTGGTGGTGCTGGAGTGGGGTCTCCCGCAGGCTGTGCTGGTGCTGGTGGTGACTGGTCCAATCCTGGCGTTGGTGGTTGTGCCTGCTAGGTGCCAGTTGATGCTGGTGCTGGCCGCCGGGTAGGTAGGTCTGGAGCGTGGTGGAGTGTGTGTCCAAATGCGGGCCAGTCCTTTGTGGAAATGCAGAAGATCGTAGATGATCTGCTCCACAAATTCCAGGAGAGTTACTTGCGTGTGTCTGTACTTCTTATACAAGGCAAACGCATTGAACAGTGCCATTTGGATGAAGTAGAATGTGATCTTCTTCGTCCACGGGACAGTTCAGCATTGGATGGAGCAGTACTGGACCATGTGATCGAAATGATCCACCCCACCCATATACCTGCTGTACTCCTCCACAATGACGGGCTTGTCAACGATCCTCTCCACATAGGTTGTCCGCCCGTCATTACCCCGCACCTTTCCTCGAACCCTCTTCGGTTTGGTGTCCACAGTGTGGAAGGTGGACACCATGTTCACAATGCGCTTGTCTCTCCATGGTAAGACTAGCACATTGTTCTTGTGCCTGCATGCTATGACTCCCAAGGGCAGGCTCTTAGCCTTGGCAATGGCCTGCAGCTGGCGTGGCGTTCCTCTAGGCAGCCATAAGGCCCCACACATGTAAAATCCTGCAGTGAAGAGTCATTCGCACAGGGCTACAGAATTGTAATAGTTGTCTATGAACAACTTATAGCCCTGGTCCTTCAACAGTTCCATGAGGCCCAACACAGTGTTCTGGAGGGTACGTGCACCCCCGTGTAGACCTCCAGGTTCCAGATGTAGCCCGAGGACGACTCAGCCAACATGTACATCTTGATGGCGTACTTGCTGGGCTTCTGGGGGTTGTAGATATGGAAGGACAGTCGACCCTTCCACCCTAGAGAGCCCTCATCCAGGCTGAGCTGCTCCTCGGGTAGGTATGCTGACTGGAACCGCTGAAGGAGGTACTCCATTACCGTGCGAATGAGGATGAGCCAATCTTGGTTGTCCTGGGGAATGGCAAGCGTGTTGAAGGAGTGAAAGTGCTTCAGGATGGCGTTGAAGCATCTTCCACTTATCGCCTGCCGGACCCTAGGGTAGTCATGCAGCTTGGAGCTCCTCCAGTAGTGCCTGATGGTCAGCATGTGCATGACACCCATGAAATGGTATAACCCCAGGAACTTGGCCATCTCCTCTTCACTGTAGGAAAACCAGGCATCCAACTGAGTCCCCAGAAATGTGGTGTACCGGTTGGTCTCCACAGTGAGGTATGACAACAACTCCCACGTGAAGAAGAGCTGGAAAAACTGCAAGGGATATGTTGGGATATCCACCTTTATTTCCGGGGAGCCAGTGAACGGCCTATGGTTCGGTGTGAACGGGCCACTGCTCCACCCAGGATCCTCTTCAGCAACGGTGGCGGCGGTGGCAGCGGGTCAGCCAGTCGACACCCTTTGGCCTGCCCTCCGACCCCTTGGATGTCCCCCATGTCCAGGCAGTGGACCACGATGCCCTCGTCTAGGAGGGAACGCCTCGGACGAGGACGAAGACGAGATAGAGGGCTCTGGGGACACCAGTCTCCTTGGCCTGGCCGGTGAGGATGTCACCGTAGCATCCTGCATGGCAGAAGTGGGTGGAGGGGCCATCACAACGAACGATGGCCTGGATTTTGGTGACACTGGCTCGCCAAGGGGGGGCAGAGGGACCTGGAGATTGGGAGCCGACGAAGAGAGCAGTGGGACCGGCAAGTCCTAAAGGTCGGGAGGATTGTTCGGTGAAGCCAGCTGATGATGGTGGTGTGGTCTCCCTTGAAGGAAGGCAGCAGGGCAGCTTCTCTTGCTGACCAGATGGAGTCAGCTCAACCTCCTTCACCCCAGAATGGTCACTCTCACTGTCGCTCTCTGACACTACCTCCTCAAGGATCTGATGCCACTCGTGTTGTGCCAACCCGCATCTCATTTCTGCAAGACTGCTGTCATTGCAAGCCACCTGGAGAATAAATTGCTGTCTCAGGGATTGTGGACCCCGTGGTAGTCCAGTGCTATGGTAGGAGTGTGAGCTGAAATAAAGTAGTCAAGATATGTTATTCACAGCCAGCCAAGAACTTGGCTTAACACTGGCACAACGCAAGGGTTCATGATATACATGTCTGTCCTTGGAAAACATTGTCTCCTACACCTGACTTAGGACACAGGTAAGGACCAGTAGCATGTTGATACCCCTTTCATTTTCTTTGGACATTACACATAACCAAATTTTTATGAGCTACACAGTACATTTCACCACTAAATTGTAGATGGAAGTGCTCCGTAGGCCGTTACCTGTGTGCTAAGGTGTAGCAGATGGTGTTTCCCTTACTAGAACACGCTGCAGTAAGTCAGTCTTTCACTGTCTTTACACATAAAATGTAGCCAAATATATCAGTACATGGGAAACAGAGTAGATTTCACCAAGAAAAAAAACATATGTAAATGCTCGTGTTCCAAACCTCGCATTGCATCTCGCTACCCGTGTCCTAGCTCAGGTGTACGACACACACTCTTCCTTACGAGCACGTGGCTCGCTTTTCACTGTCTTTTCACATAAAACATAGCCAAATACATCAGTACATGGGAAACACAGTAGATTTCACCAAGAAAAAATATATATATGTAAATGCATGTGTTCCAAACCTCGCGTTACATTTTGCTACCTTTGTGCTAGCACAGGTGTATGACACATACTTTTCCTTACGAGCACGTGGCTCACTTTTTCACTGTCTTTTCACATAAAACAACCATATTTATCAATATATGAGATAAACAGTATATTACATCACAAAAAGTACAAGTACGTGACCCTTACCTGTCCGCTAAGGTGTACCAGATGATGTTTCCCTTACCAGAAGATGCTGCAGTGTTCACAGTTTTACTTCACAGTACACATTGTTACATAGCCTATGATTTCATCATCCTTTGTATAATTCTAACGTACAGTATGCTGCATGTTTGATCACGATTCGCCTCGTGGCTTCCATAGTGACCAGGCTTGCGTGTTCTACCTCACTCCCCCCTTCTCCCCCTTATAGTGGAGTAAGTCGTTCTTCCTGTTGTTCAGAGCAGGAGTGTCAACTCTTCGTCCTCTGTGCCCTCATTTGCGCGTCCTTCTTGCAAGTTGAATCAAGCTCTGCCGGCCCTCTATATAATGAGCTCAGTCTCTGCATTAGTTGCCACTTAGATCTACTCCTAATTTTGTTCACATCTCTGTCCTCCCCTGTACAGTGTATTATTATTTTTGTGAGTGCTCAGGAAGTCTCCAGCCATCTAGCTGCTGTATAATTTGAGTTTAAGTATTATTACCATTTTTCTTGTACTGTATAGCCTATTGCGTTAATTCGTAGGCCTGGTAAGGTTTTTGTGATTCATGTAAAGTTTTAAAGTCAGCCAGTGTGAGTAGTGTTTTGTATCTGTGATAATATTATATCTTACTTTAACTGAGCATTATCCGGTTTTCTCATTTTATCAGGGCTGACTTAAATAAATTTGTTCTTGCTAAATCGTGTTAATAGAGGCTATTACAGTTAACCATATATTTAACCTGTTTTTGCCATTACATTATCCTTATGAGTCCTGAATATTTAGTTGTTAGTTTGAGCATTAAACTTTAACTTGTAATTTTACCTAAGTCTTTTGTTTTGAACCTGGAACTTTGTGGGACAGTAGTGATTTTAGTATTCTTACTTGAAGTGTTCATTATCTCTCTCTGTTCCGTAACAACATAATCAGATCCATCATTTTATGAGACATACATGATATTTCACCACAACAGTACCTGATCGAGCTCTGTATGTCACATCTGCGATACTTAAGGTATCCCAGACGATATATTCCGACGAGCACGTGGTGCAGTGTTTACGTTCATCCACACAAGCATAAGATAAGTATATCAATAATACTCATGCTTTATTTCACACAGAAAGCATACGGAATAAATGTAGCAATATGATAAAATGAAATATCCCTATAAACCTCCTGTATTTTATCCCCTCCTGACAACGGCGTGCCGTGGCTAGGCGTAAGTGCCTCCTGCCCTAGCCAATATTCCATCACGTACACTCACTGCACTATACTCCTATCTATTGCACAATAACACTATCCACCATATATCAGCATAAAACAAGGACTTCAACACCTTGGCAAATATTCCCTTCAAGACAACACCGTGTCGTCAGGTGGTTTCCCTCCTCCCTCAGCTAAACCTATCACCATGTCCTTCCTCACTGGCTATTGCACACTATATTCACCTGATTCACTGTCACTTTTTCTTTGGCGTAAGTTTTTATACTTTTAAGATGACAAACGCTTCTTTGCGTATAGTCACAGAAACTTCCAAATGATGACAAGTGCGTCATCATGGGCGAAGGGGTTAAGAGGAGCCTGTGGAGTCACATGGAGAGACAGGCTGACAAATGAGGATGTGAAAGGAGCGTTGTGGTGTGGATGTGGATGTGATAGGAAGCATTAGGAGGAACACACTGAGGTGGTTTGGCCATGTGGAGAGGATGGAGGGTGAGAGACTGACTAGGAGAGTGTACAGTATGTGAGGTGGAGGGGGGGAGAGGGAGGGGGAGGCCGAGGATGAGATGGAGGGATGGAGTGGAATGGTATATGAGAGAGAGGGGTGTGAGTTGGGAGCAGGGCAGTGAATTGGCGAGGACAGTGTGACGTGGAGGCGATTTGTTTGTGGCCACCCCGTACGGGATTAAGGCATCTGGCAATAGATAGATAGATCATCACCGCTATCATCATCCTTGTCATTATCATCATCATAATTAATAATAAAAAATTCCTATCATCATCATCGTCATCATCATCACCCTCGCCATCAACATTACCATAAGCAAACTTATCATTATCTTCAGTTTATTTTTACCGTGACCACTGTCATCATCATCAATAGTTATTTATCGTTATTAAAATTATTCTCAGCTATAATAATCCTCCTCATCAATAGCCGTATGAGTTTGTGGTAGGTGGGGGCGCTCACTATCCACTCACTCAATGCAGTGCTGCTTTGGGTGTCTCTCTTTTCCTCTCTTGCTTCCTTCCTCTTCTGTCTTTCTTTCCCTTATTCTTTCCTATTCCCTCTGCCTACAGGTGACTTTACACTCCCTCTTCTATCTTTCTTTCCTTGATTCTTTCCTCTTCCTTCTGCCTATGCGGGACTCTACACTAAGTGACAAGCCAAATGGTTTCCTGTACACCAGGAAACAATTCACTATGCTGGGTGGTAACCATATAACTAAATTAAGGCGCCTGGTTGTTTAGTGGGTGATTAAGGCGCTCGAATCAGATTGAGCCAGTACAGGTTTATATCCAAGGGATGGTTGAGGTTTATTGCTCACGAGGCTGGTCCCTCTTATCTTAAATGTCAGGATCAACTTGCCTAGCGCCAGGCTCCTACGCTCCCCATGGGGCGATATAGGACTGGATATTGGATGCATGGATGGATTATCGTTTTCTGCCTGTCTCACTGTAGGAACTAAAAAACAGAGGAGGGAGTCCCCAGTTCCCTCACCCCGCCCCTTTTAGTCGCCTTTTATGCCACGCAGGGAATACGGTGGCAGAATTCTTCCTAACACAGCCTGGCCGTAGAGTGGGCCAGATTGTGTTCCCCCCGCCATAGGTGAGGGGGAGAGGCTAAGATATAAGTAAATGTGTGTTTGTGTGGATGAGTAAATTGGGAGTGGTATTCCTGTTTTGGCAACTTCTCTTCTTTTTTTATTCGGGGGGAAGGAGCCTAGGTATATAGATAGGTAAATTATCGTTGTGTCATGGCATGTAAGGGGTGCAAATCGGACTGCGACGTGGAATGTAAGGGGTGCAAATGATGACGTGAAAGAGAGAGAGAAAGAGTGAGAGAGATATTGACAAGGTGCTTGAGGGTGCGAACGTGGATGTATGTGGATTAAATGAAACTAAATGGGGAGGTGAGAGTGTGACAGAATGGGAGTATGGATGGGGTATATGCGCGGGAGTAGGTGAGAATGAGAGGGCAAAAGAAGGAGTGTGTATTGTTGTAACAGATGGAAGGAGAATTTAAGAGAGTATGGATCAGTTGGCTCAAGGGCTGTGTGGGCAAGAATGAAAGTTGGACTACAAATGTGTGCGATTGTGTGCGTGTATGGGCCAACGCAAGATCGTGCAAGCAGACTGAGAGAAGAGTTCTAGATTAATGTGAAAGCGTGCATGGAAAAGTTTGAAAGGAATGAGAGAGTGTTTTTGATTGGAGATATGAATGGAAAAGGTGAGAATGTGAAGGTGGATGGAGTAGTTGGTGAGTGGGATGTGCCTGCAGAGATGGATGGAATGGCAGTGCTTTAGTGGACATTTGTGATGGGAGGAGGTTGGTGATAACCAAATACCCACTTCAGACACAAAATGATCCATAGGTATACTTGGCGAGTGATGAGAAGGGTGAATGGTGAACTGAATGAATGGAAGGGAATGATTGATTATGTGTGTGTGGATGATAGGATGAGAAGGTGTGTAATGGATGCAAGAGCATATAGAGGTTGGGGGAGTGGACTTTCCTACCACCACTTGGTGGTGGTGAGAATCAAGGTCCCAATGAAATGGAGACCTAGAAGAAGGGAAGGACAGGAGAAAGTAGTTCATACAAGGAGGGTGGAAATGTTACAAGTGGATGGGAAAAAGGCATAATACAAGAGAGAAATGGAGGAGCGATTGGGTAAATGTGGATTGGAGCAGATGGGGGACGTGGAAGGTGTGTACAAGATATTCACAGAAGAAATCTGTGCAGCATGTGAGGTAGTGTGTGGGGTGACGAGAAGACAAAAGGGGTTGCAGGGAACAGTATAGTGGAATGAAGAGGTGAGACAGGTTGTGGCACGAAACAAGAAAGCATATAATGAGTGGATGAGAAACAGGGACGTGGATGAAGTTGAGAGATGGAAGAGAGAGAGTTATATGTAGAGAGGAAGAGAGGTGAAAACATTAGTAAGAGAGAGTAAGACGAGAGTGGATGAGGAATTTGGAAAAAATTAGAGTGTAAAGTGGAGGAAATGTAAAATGTTCTGGAAAGAGGTAAAGAGAGACACTGTGTCAAAGAAAGAAGTCGGGGAGTGAGAGATAAAAATAGAAAATTACTAGTAGAGAAGGGAGAAAAAGTGTGCAGATGGAGAAAACACTTTAAAGAATTGCTGAACATAGAGAATGCAAGTAATGGGAGTATAAGTGGCTAGGGAATGGATGGGAGATGAATGGATGTGAGAAGAGAGGAAGAATTCAGCAGGATGGAAGTTGTGGAAGCAATGAAGAAAGTCAAAATGGGGAAAGCCCCAGGAATTAATGGAGTGAGTGTGGTGAAATGTTGAAAAATAGGGGAGAGATAGTAGATGAATGGATATAGATGTGCAGATTGGCCTGGGAGGAAGGTAGAGTCCTGGAGGATTGGAAGTCAGGTATAATGATTCCCTTGTACAAAGGAAATGGAAAAAAAAAAGTGTGTGGTAATCATAGGGACATTTGTCTCCCTAATATAATAGGAAAAGTATATGGTTAGATACCTATTGACAGAGTTAGGGAAATAGCAGAGGAATTAGTTGGAAAAGAACAGGGAGGTTCTAGGAAGGGAAGAAGTTGTGTAGATCAGATATTCATTCTTAGATCTTTAGTGGAATGGTTTCTAAAGCAGGAAATGAAGTTGTATGTGGCCTCCATGGATGTGAAGAAAGCGTACAGTATGACAGGGTGGATAGACAAGGATTGCAAAAAGTATGAAGAATATGTGGAGTAAATGGGAAGTTGTTGAATGCTGTGAAGAGTGTGAATGAGGGTGCTAAGGCTGCAGTGCGTGTGGATGGTGAACTGAGTGAATTTTTCAATTTGAAGGTTTGGTTGAAACAGGGATGTGTCATGTCACCATGGTTGTTCAATCTGTATATGGATGGGGTTATAAAAGAGATAGACGGTAGGGCAGTAGATGTTGGAGCAGCCCTAATGAGAGAGGGCAGTGTCTGAAGACTCCCTGCACTGTTGTTTGCAGATGATACCGTGTTGTTAAGTGAAGACGAAGGGGATCTGCAACGCTTGGCGAATGAGTTTGGGAGAGTGTGTAAGAAAGGGAATCTAAATGTGAATTTAGGGAAGAGCAAAGTTATGGTCTTCGAGAGAACTGAAGTCAGTGAATGTACAGTAAGGTTGGATGAGGAGGAAATGGAAAATGTGAGTGCATTTAAGTACTTGGGCAGTGTGATGAGTAAGGATGGAAGTTTAGAGAGTGAAGTGCTTGAAAGAGTACAATAAGGAGGAAAGGTTGATGGTTCCTTGAAAACAGTGATAAGAAACAGGGAAGTGAGCATGGAAGTGAAAAAGTTACATGACAGTAATGTGACACCAGCTCTAACGTATGGAAGTGAAGCTTGGACCTTGTTGGAGGGACAGAAGTCAAGAGTGAGAGCAGTGGAAATAAGTTATTTGAGAGGAGCATGTGGAGTCACATGGAGAGACAGACTGACAAATGAGAAAGTGAAGGTGCGTTGTGGTGTGAATGTGGATGTGATAGGAAGCGTAAGAGAAACACACTGAGGTGGTTTGGCCATGTGAAGAGGATGGAGAGTGAGAGATTAATGAGGAGAGTGTATGTGAGTGAGGTGGAGGGGGAGAGGGGGAGGGGGAGGCCAAGGATGAGATGAAGGGATGGAGTGGAGAGGTATATGAGAGAGGGGAGTGTGAGCTGGGAGCAGGGCAGTGAAATGTCGGGAAACAGGGTGACATACAGGCAATCTGTTTGTGACCATCCCTTACGAGATTAAGGCGTCTGGCAATAGATAGATAGAATTATCGTTGTCTTTGGGCTCCGGGAACGTGGAAAATAAATCGCTACAGAAGATACGTTACTGAATCTCCAATGCCGCTCAGAATACAGCACATACCTCCAATATCTGTTTTGGAATATGACATCCCATATAACACTTAACTGTGACATGGAAAATAAATAACTACGGAAAATGTGTTTCGGTACCTCCATGTTGTAATATATTGCGTAGCAGACATGGATAATAAATGGCATAGGAAAATGTGTTAGGGTACCTCCATGTTGTAGATCCGGTCCAGATATCGTGTAGCAATGGCCGGGTACAACCATCCGTCAGGCAGGATTCGGACCAAACCACTTTTGTACATCACCAGGTCCTTGCTGGCCTTCTGTAACTCTTCATTGGTCAGGAGTTCGGTCTCATGGCCAGATAAGAGACGTTGTTTGTTCATCCTTATTGGTCTTATTGTTGCACAAGCTGTAGAATGGACAGAAAGGTCAATTGAGATTAGCTTAGGTTTTGTTAGTGAGATTAGGTCATGTTAGATTAGGTTAGGTTAGGTCAGGTTAGCTTTGGTTTTGTTAGTGAGGTTAGGTCATGTTAGATTAGATTAGGTTAGGTCAGGTTAGCTTTGGTTGTGTTAGTGAGGTTAGGTCATGTTAGATTAGGTTAGGTTAGGTCAGGTTAGCTTAGGCTGCATTAGTGAGGTTAGGTCAGGTTAGCTTATGTTAAGTTAGGTCAAGTTAGCTTAGGTTAGGTTAGGTCAGGTTAGCTTAGGTTGTGTTAGTGAGGTTAGGTATGAAAATAATGATAGTTCTGTTGCTACTACTACTACTACTATTACTTATAGAAGTAGTAGTAGTAGTAGTAGGAGGAGGAGGAGGAGGAGGAGGAGGAGCAGCAGCAGCAGCAGCAGCAGCAGCAGCAGCAGCAGCAGCAGCAGCGCAGCAGGGATAATTATCATCATCATCATCATCATCATCCGGACCTCCTTTCCCACCCACGGGCAGGGTGAGGAGTAGCAATGTCCAGACAGCCCAAAATTGCCCAGTCCAATGGGCCACTCTTCCATTCACTCATCATTCAAGCCCCAGGAATCCTGGCTCTGTCGGATACGCCAAAAACATTCACCACGTTCTGTAGCTTCACATAATCGTATCCAACAGAGTCAATCCAGATGCTGCCACGTTAAAAAGGGGTGCCAAAAATCCCTGATCATGCACATCTCCTCACAAAATTCATCCAGCCAGCTCGATCTCCTGTCAGTTCCCTAGCCTCACCGACTTCCAATCCTCTCTTCCTCACACATTCATCCACCATATCTCTCCACCTTCTCCTTGGCCTACCTCGCCTCCTCCCTCCTTCGAATTCACTCAGATATACCTTCTTCATCACTCTGTTGTTATCCATTCTCTCCACATGACCATACCATCTCAGTACACTCTCTTCAATTCTGGTGTCCACCGACTTCCTCACTCCGCATCTTTCACGAATCACATTATTTCGTATCCTATCCACTCTCTGTACTCCACATACATTCCTCAGCAGTCCCATCTCCACTGCTCTTACTCTTGACTTATCATTTTCATGCCACATCATAGTCTCACATACATATGTTAAAGTTAGCACTAACACTCCTTCATGTAAGCCTCGTGCAGCTGCAACACTCAAGCCTGTTTCTTATCAAGGCCTTCATTGCACCAACTACTTTTCTTTCTTGTGTCACTCTACTTTCAACTTCTTTTGCACATTTTCCTCTCTTTTCTATCACTGTACCCAGGTATTTGAACTCACTCACCAATTCCAGTCTCTCTCCATTCACTGTTACATTGCACTGGGAGTCACCTTCTCTCTCAGTAACCATCACTTTACTCTTTTCTACATTTACTTTCAAGGAACGATGCTTACAGACATCAGCAAAACTCTGCACCAGCCTACCAAGTTCTCGTCCAGTACTTGCAAGCAGTACTGCATCATCAGCATACAACAAAGATATTCCATCCATCACCATTCATTACCAATGCATCTCTCTCTCTCCAGTACTCGTGTTTTCACTTCTCTCATCACCCCATCCATATATACATTGAACAACCATGGGGACATCACACAACCTTGTCGCACGCCCACACTGATTGTGAACCATTCACTTAGATGCCCATTAACCCTGACACATGCTTCACTACCATCATAAGAACTCTTGACGGCACCTAACAGCTTACCCTCTACACCGTACATGCGCAAAACTTTCCACAATCCTTCTCTCTCCACTTTGTCATATGCTTTTTCCAGATCCATGAATGCCATAAACACCCTATGGTCCTTCTCACAAGCCTTCTCTACTATCTGTCTCACTGCAAATATTTGGTCCACACATCCTTTGCCACTCCTAAAGCCACCCTGTTCATCACTCACTAGGACGTCTGATATCTCTCCTACTTTCTCTCTAAAAATTCTTCCATATACCTTCCCTACCACACTCAGTAAGCTTATGCCACGATAATTCTTGCATTCACTTCGTTCACCTATATTTTTGTACAGTACAATCACAGCCTTTTTCCACTCTGCAGGCACAGTTTCACTCATCCATGCCTTCTTACATATCTCCAGCAAGCACTTCATTCCATTCTCTCCGCTACATTTAAGCATCTCTGCATACACCTCATCAACCCCAGCTGCTTTCCCATTTTTCAGCCGCTTCACAGCACTCTTAACCTGTGCGAGTGTCACGTCTCCAGGCACTGCATTCCTTCTCTGCACACCCCCAAAACCAATCATGTTTACAGATGCTCTGCTCTCTCTATCCCCATTCATCAGGCTTTCAAAATTTTCTTTCCATCTGGTCTTTACTTTATCTCCATGGGTTAATAATCTACCACCTGCATCCTTCATACCATCCCATTTCTTAACGCTCTCACTTCTACATTTCCGCGCCTCTTTCCAGAATAACTTTCTATTTTCAGAGTAGTTCGCATTCATTTTTCTTCCTAGATAATAATAATAATAATAATAATAATAATAATAATAATAACAATAATAACTATAACAATAAAATGAAGAAGAATAAGAAGCAATCATAGCTTTCGGCACTCACGTCCCCCGACTGACCTGATGGAATATTTGACTTCGCCCTGCGACGTTGACCTTCGACAGATTACACTCAATATCAAATTACATCATTCTTGCCTAACTTTTAAATCCCCCCACTAACTTTTGTTCAGATAAGATCAGGAATGTTTGAACTGACTTTTTCCAGCGATCATGAAATTTAATCTTTCCCTGTGATCTCGACCTCTCATTGCTCTCAAAACTAAATTTCTATTTTAATTTTTCTTTTTACCCGAAAACTTCCATATAATTTAGCTTATATCAAACCGAATCTTTTTAAGCTGATCTTGTCGTTGGACTTTGACCTTTGACGTATCTCAAAAACTCTAGATCACACTTCAGAGTGATCCTGAACTCATCCACCAAATACATCAGAATCGTTTCACGTATTATATTCACACAGAGATACATGGCTCAAACTTTGACCTTTTCCTGTGACCTTGACCCATGGCTGATTGCTTTCAAAACTGAATCCCGTTGTTCTGTATATTCTTCCCTGAGCATTGACCTGTTGTTCTCAAAGGCAGTAGATCTGCTCCTTGGTCGACGTTCAACCCATGCACCAAATTGGGCAAAATTGGATAAGAATTGAAATACGCTAATGTCTCACACGGGTCACTGTTCTCCGTTTAAATCACTTCATTCTTGCCTTATTGTCAGTTATTTCCCAAAGTTTGGTCGAAAATACATAGCAGACCTTTCTAGCACTGTGATACTCACCTTTGACCTAATGCTCTAAAAAACAATTGGTTTCTATGAGGCCTATCTCTCAACCTTTCCATCAAGTTTAGTTAAATTGATTAACACACACACACACACACACACACACACACACACACACACACACACACACACACACACACACACACACACACACACACACACACACACACACACACACACACACACACACTCTCTCTCTATCTATCTATATACCTAGGCTGCTTTCCCCAAGGAAAGGGAGGTAGCCGAGACAGGACGACACACTCCCCACTTACTCATCCATCCAAACACATTCATTCGCATCTCAGCCCCAACACACAGCTAAAAACATAACACACGCTTCCGCTCCGCGAGAGGCGAATGATAATAATAATAATAATAATAATAATACAGTAATAATAATGATAATAATAATATAATAGTAAGTGGTGCTAGTAGTAATAGTAGTAGTAGTAGTAGTAGTAGCAGTAGTAACAGCCGTGGTATAATCGATATCGATTGTTTGAACAACGCAAGAGATTATAAAGGAGCAACTGGCAAAAATAAATCACTGGAAAATGTTTTAAGAAAATTCCAGGGCCACTTACAATACCAACCTACAGTATTACATGTGTTGGAGGTGATAGAGGGGGCTTTGTAACACCTTTTCTTTAGCGATTTACTTTGCATATTACACCGTGACACTGTCTATCTGTCTCTTGCCAGGCGCCTTAATCCAGTAAGGGGTGATCACAAACATATCTACTCCATGTCGCCCTGTCCCCCGCCATTACATTACCCTGCTCCCAGCTCAGCTCACACCCCCCTCTCTCATATACCTCTCCATCCCTCTATCTCATCCCTGGCCTACCGCTTCCTCTCCCCCCCCCCCACCTCACTCACATACACTCTCCTCGTCTGTCTCTCGCTCTCCATCCTCTCCATATGGCCAAACCACATCAATGTATTTCTCCTAACGCTTCCTATCACATCCACACCACAATGCTCCTTTTCCTCATTTGTCAGTCTGTCTCCATGTGACTCCATATGCTCATCCCAGATAACACAGTTCCACTGCTCTCACTCTTGACCTGTGACCCTCCAACAAGATCCAAGGTTCACATCCATACGTTAGAGTTGGCATCACAATACTGTCTTGCATCGACTTTTTTACTTCCATGCTCACTTCCCTGTTTCTTATCACTGCTTTCAAGGAACCAGCAACCTTTCTTTCTTGTTGTACCCTTTCAAGCACTTCACCCTCTAAACTTCCATCCTTACGCATCACACTACCCAAGTACTTTAATACACTCACATTTTCCATTCTTCCTCATCCGACCTCACTATATATTCAGTGACTTCATTTCTCTCGAAGACAATAACTTTACTCTTGCCTACATTCACCTTTAGATTCCGTTTCTTACACACTCTCCCAAACTCATTCACCAAGCCTTGTAGCTCCCCTTCATCTTCACTTAACAATACAGTATCATCTGCAAACAATAGTAGAGGGAGTTTCCAAACAATGCCCACTCTCATTAGGGTCACTCCAACATCCATTGCCCTACCTTGTACTTCTTTTATAACCCCATCCATATAATCCATATACAGATTGAACAACCATGGAGACAAGACACATCCCTGTTTCAATCTAACTTTCAAATAGAAAAATTCACTCATTTCAGTATCCACGTGCACTGCAGCCTGAGCACCCTGATACACACTCTTCACAGCATTCAACAACTTCCCATTTACTCCATATTTTTTTAATACTTTCCACAATTCTTTTCTGTCCACCCTGTCATATGCTTTCTCCAAATCCATGAAGGCTGCATACAACTTCATTCTCCTCTCTAGAAACTTTTCTACTAAAGACTTAATACTGAATATCTGATCTACACATCCTCTTCCCTTCCTAAAACCTCCCTGTTCTTCTCCAACTAATTACTCTGTTATTTCCCTGACTCTGTCAGTAAGTATTCAGTCATATACTGTACTTTTCCTATTACACTAAGAACACAAATGCCCTACTTCTTTATCGCTTTTTCCTTTGTACGGGGGAATAATTATACCTGACTTCCTATCCTCCGGCACTCTACCTTCCTCCCAGGCAAATCTACACATCTTCAACATCCATTCTACTACTATCTGTCCCCCACACTTAAGCATTTCACCACACACACTCCATTAATTCCTGAGGCTTTCCCCATTTTGACTTTCTTCATGGCTTCCACAACTTCTATCCTACTGATTTCTTCCTCTCTTCTTACCTCCCTCGTTCTCCCACCCTTTCCCCAGCCACTTATACTGGCATTGCTTTTTATTCTCTATGTTCAATAATTCTTTAAAGTGCTCTCTCCATCTGCTCACTTTTTCTTCCTTCTTCACTAGTAATCTACCATTTTTATCTTTAACTCCCCAACAGACTTCTTTATCACCCTGTCTTACTCTTTACCTCTTTCCAGAACATTTTCTTATATTCCCTCCACTTTACACTCAATTCCTTTCAAATTCCTCATCCATTCTTTTCTTTCTCTTATTAATCTTTTCACCTCTCTCTTCCTCTCTACATATGACTCTCTCTTCCGTCTCTCAACTTCCTCCACGCCCGTTTCTCATCCACTCACTATATAGGCTACTTTCTACTTTTGTGCCACAGCCTGTCCCACCTCTTCATTCCACGGTGCTGTTCCTTGTACCTTCTTTCCTCTTCTCTTAACCACACACAGCATCTCACATGCTGCACGGATTTCATCAGTGAATATCTTGCACACACCTTCCACGTCCCTCATCTACTCCGGATCATATTTGCTCAATCGCTTGTCCACTTCTGTTTTATATTCTGCCTTTTTTCCAACATCATGCAACCTTTCCACCCTCCTTGTATGGACTACTGCTTTTAGTTCTTCCCTTCTCATATTCCTCCATTACATTAGAACCACAAAGTGGTGGCCAGAAAGTCCCCCCTCTTGCATGGTGTTAATATCGTTTTAATATCGACTAAATTATGTATCAGTTATACAGGCTGGTCCGTATATAATGCTTCACTTCCACTCCGCTGGGTGATGTCTCGTGTGTGGCGGGCACGGCTCAGTCAGTGTTGTCAGCACCTACCCGTCATATTTTATTACTTCCTACCCCAAACGCCACAACCATGCCCATACCAGCCAACTGAGCCGTCCCCGTAACAAGATAGATCCTGTCACGTGAGTTTCTAATGGAGCACTATTTCACCCTGTATATATGACGATATTGAGGAATAGTGTGCTGAATAAATCGCCAAGTCAAAGAAGGGGTAGTACGAACTGTATATGAGAGGATATTGAAGAGTAATGTGCAGAAAAAATGGCCAATGAAGAGATATTACCAACTGTATATATTCGCCAACGATGAGATATTACCAACCTTTCAGTGGGAAATTCCATAAGTCACAATCTTAAAACGGCCGATAAGATAGTAGAAACGAGAGGTTAGTGTCATCGGCCCGTATTCTCTTCGGGTAAGGAAGCACCCTAACACCTGTTCCTAAGGGATTTATTTTTGTTCATTATAGGTTACTGTCGTCTTTTGCGTTGTTTAAATCATTCTAATGTAGCCATATTCTGCATAAGTAAAGGAACTAACCAGCCAGAATCAAAAATAAATCGCTGAGGAGGAGGCGCTAGGGAGACTCCTTATCCAGCAAGAATGCAGTCCCTTGAGTAACATCTAAATCCCACTCACTTTTACCTGGCTAAATGTGTCATCTCTATCCAGGAAAGATAGATAGATAGATAGATAGATAGATAGATAGATAGAGAGAGAGAGAGAGAGAGAGAGAGAGAGAGAGAGAGAGAGAGAGAGAGAGAGAGAGAGAGAGAGAGAGAGAAGTAGGTAAAGGTGGGAGCATACGCCATGAGGCACTTAGCCGCAGTGTTCATCTCTGTAACCTAGGCCTTTGAGCCTGTGGTGGTTTACTCACCCAGTAACCTGGGATACAAGGCCACTGCATCATCCAGGTCACCACAATTACCTGCCGTGGGTGTTACCCTCTTTACTCATGTTACCTCCTATCCCACAAAGGGTGGATGGACACCTGAGTCGTGACCCCAGCTGCCTTGACCAGGATTCCAACCCTGGCGCTAACGGGCCGGCAGCTTGGCAGTCAGCGACGCTAACCACTAAGCCACCGCGGGGAGAAGTGGAAGAAAAGAAAATTAAGTAAATGAACAAAAAAGAGCCAGGTTATACTGTTTTTGTAGAAGCTATGGGCTGTTTAGTACCAGGCATAAGAGGCTTCGTCATACCTCTTACTTTGCCATTTATCCTGAATATTACACCACAGCATCCTCTTGTATACTAAGTTTCATATTATGTCGATATTAAAGTGGTATAGATCAACTACAAGAAATTGTTAAGGTGCACTACGCAAAACAAGTCACTAAGGAAATGGTGCTAGGAAAGGTAAGCCAAAGCCACAAATTAATATCTGATATTTATAGAACACATGGTTATTAAATGGGATTAACCTGCATCCCACGTTAAAGAGTGCAGTTTGAAATGACAAGTATTAGTTCGCAGAATAAAATAATATACTGATTGCGTGAATGTAACGCACAAACACACACACCCTACTCACAGCTACGTAGAGAGGCGGTGAGTGCTGTGGTGAGGGGGAGTCTGTATGAACTGACGTAGCGAATGGCCTAATAGCTCATGTGAAATTTATCTAAGCCTAAGCACGAGGAGTTGTGTGGGCAAGACTGAGTCACGGTGAGATGGAGTCGTGGTGAGAGAGGGAGGGAGCGATTGACTGTTAATTTTATTTGGATAAACATAAAATTACAATGATACTTACATTATCTCAAAGGGATGAGGGATACACAGTCTCCACCACTTCTAACTTATTAGATTATAGTTAGTTCTACACATACTACTTAATTATATCATTTACACATTTTGCGTTTGCAATAGTGATTGTTACGTTGATTTATAATTATGATACTGCCCATAGGCAAAGACTAATTTTACCACATACAATTTGGTGATTGAATCTGTAGGCCTATGCAATTATATAGACAGCGAACAAAAAGCTTGTGTTTGCTATCATGGATGCTGGCACACATTTGCACCTGCAAGTACAAACGTGTATACTGGCATACATTTACATTAACATTACACAAGCTTCCTTGCCCACCAAATCTCCATACATGTTCTTTGGTCACATACAAAGCGCCTTTATAGTCTTTTGCTATATCACACACATATGATACTCTTATAAAATGTATTAAAGTTGTTTGCAGTCTTTTAGGATGCTGTATATTTTGTCATTATCAAACATTCATTTGATCAGTTTTGTCAGCTCGTTTATTTTGCTGTTCCTGGTCTTATCTAGTGTTTTACAATATGATATATACTGTTGCAGTGTGTGAGATCTGGAACTGTCACATAACCTGCACCTATTGACGTGGTTTTGGCTGCTGTTTCCTAATTCCCAATAGTATTTGTATTCTAGTCGCAACCTAGTGCATACAGAGTCCTTCCATTTGCTGGTGTTTTTCCCATATGTAAAGGTGGTACTTCTTGTTACAACAGCGTAGTGGTCCATAATACCGATAGCTTTAGTTTGATATTTTCTGATCATGTTTTCATTTTCTTTCTCCTTCTGGAAGTTTCTTACAACGGTCCACACTTGTCTCATGGTCAGCTGGCACTTCATATCCCTCTGTAGTTTGGTGGTAGCACTTCTGGCTATTGTATCAACTCTTTCATTCCCATCTATACCCACCTGAGATGGAATCCACGTGAACATTATTTTTCTCCCTACCATTTTAAATTCGTGAATGATATTTCTGCATTGTATAACTATACTCTCCAATACTGATGTTTTACTGTTAAAGATTCTAGTGTTCCCCTGGTGTCCACAAAGAAGCACACATCACCTTTACCCTCTCTTATCGCATTCAGCCCATACAGAATTGCGTATAATTCAGCCTGTGTTGATGATGTATCATCACTCAGCCTATATCTGTGTTCTGTCTGCTCAGTTATCCATTTTCGATATGTAGTCCCAGATGAGGATTCTACACCCCGCCTCCCCGTTTGGTAGAACTGAGCCGTCACAGGAAACGAGGAAGATGTCATCTAAGCCAACTGTTTTGATTTTCTTTTCATATTCCACCTTTAGTAGTGCATGATCACGTGAGTGTTTTTTCTTTGTCAGAGGTGTGATGTCTACATTAACCCTTTCATCTTCCCAAGGTGGTGGTAGTGTAAACTTACCCTTCTGTACACAGAGTTTTATTGCATCATAATCTTGCAGTGTCTGTGCAAGATGCTTATGAATCATCTTTTCTCTTGCTTCCAGAAGGTCCGAATACGGCTTAAGTAGACCCGTACGTCAGTGAGTAGTTCGTGATCGTCTGGTGATCTTATGTGCTTCATGACAGCAATAATTTTTTGTTCTCCCACTCTGTCTTTTATACCAGGCAGACTTAGCTGAAGTTTCATGGTGTCTATCACTGTTTTTTTTTTTTTTTGGACAATTTAGTATGATTCTCATGCACTCGTTTTGTGCTTTTTCGAGTTCCTCAAACCGCCTTTCGCCAAGGTAAAAGAGGATCGGACTGTCATAATCTATGACCGACCTGACAGTGCTTACATTAAGCATTCTGAGCACAGGAACACAGACCCTGTCATCACCCCAGCACAGGGACCTCAGGGTTGTATTCGTGCCTTACACTGTGTAGTTATATAATTTATCTCGGCCACCTTAGCCTCTGCAGTGTATCCTATGTACATTCCCAGGGATTTATAACCGTTTACCCTCTATTCTATTTTATTTACTGATATATGCTTGCTAGCCTTTGCTCGACACTGAAATTTTATTTTATTTTAATTTATTATGACCCATTTTTTGTGTCATATCCCCAAACATGATTAAGGCCTGTTGCACGTTTTCTACTGATTTACCAGTAACATTATAATCAGCATATATCATGATTTTCACTCCATCGGTTAGCTTTTGTTTAGCAATTTTGTTCATTAACACATCGAATGGCCTAGGGCTTATTACCCCTCCCTGGGGAGTCCCTACCTTGAGTCTGCCCTCCTGGGATAGGGCTCCCTGGTAGGAGACTTGAGCCCTTCTGCCATGCAGATAATCCCCCAACCAGAGAAGGAGCCTGCCCAATACCCCCATATTAGCCAGTTCATAAAATATAATTTCTCCCTTGGCTTTGTCAAACGCACCCTTGAGGGCCACAAATGTCCTGCGGTAGTCCGAGTCATAGGACAAGCATTTCATCACTGCGTCTGTTGTTCCTCTACCTATAATAAAACCATAAAGAATATTATTCATCTGATCATGTATTACATACATTACTCTTTCTAGTACAATTCTCTCCAACATTTTACAAAAGCACGATGTTACTGAGACTGGTTTGAACCCTCCTCCAGGTTTGGGGATAGGGATAATAACTGCATTCTTCCAAGCCCTTGGTAAAGGCCCTCGAGGTAACTCATTACGAGCGAGAGCGAAGCCCTGGCGAATCTCTAAAGTAGTGGCATTTTCTCACAAAATGAGCAGCCCGATTGGGCCCGGCCCATCCCGGCCCAGGCCAGCTATAATGCTTTCGAGAAGTTTATATCTTGGCAATCACTGGGCCGGTCGTTGCGTGGTTGCACAAGATGACAGCGCAATTCTTCAAGATTAGCTTTCGACACGTGCCAAGTGCAGCATGTCGAAAATCTTCAAAAGAGGACCACAGGCAAGATAGTTTGTCGTAAAGGCATGAAACTCCGTAGGTTAATAGCCGTCAATATACTCTGGGCATCCCCGGGGTGTAAGGCGATATTTCATTGCTTTTGGATTTAAATAGCCTCGTTTGTAGCTCGCCGACAAAGGCGTTTTACTGGTGTCATATATAGATGAAGTTAAACTCAAGAAAGTCAGAAGAAAAATGATGCGCAAAAGAAGAGAGTAGAGTTTTATTGGAATGGAAGAGAGAGGAAATGAGTTTCATCTCGAGTTAAGGAATAGGTATGATATACTAAGCGCAGAAGAGCTGAAAGAAGGTGGGATTGAACAGGAGTGGAAGCACTTGCAGACGGCTATTTTGCAGGCAGTGGAGGAAACCGTACCAGAAAAGGAACAGGAAAGAAGACAACAGTGGATTACTGGTGATATTTTAGCAATGATGGAGGAAAGAAGAAGAGAAAAACATAATGAATGTAGATATAGAGAACTGGATGTTGAAATAAAAAGAAAATGCAAAGAGAAGAAAGAGGAATGGTTGAATGAAAAATGCCAACAAGTAGAAATATTACAGAGAACTAACACTAAGAAGATGTATAAAGTTACTGAAGAGATAAGCGGAAGAAAAAGATATGCTAAAAGTTCAGTAATAAAAGATAAAAATGGAAACATTTTAATGGATAAAGAAGAAGTATTAAAGAGATGGGAGGAATATATTCAAGAGCTTCATGATGAGAAAGGATTCAAACCCGAGACTGACGGTGAAATGAGCGGACCAGTCATTTTAAAAGAGGAAATTCAGAAAGCTATGAGAAATATGGGTAAGAATAAAGCAGAAGGAGACGATGGAGTGATGGTTGAGATGATGGAGGCAGCCGGAGAATTTGGATTAGAAAAAATAACCACTTTGGCAAACAGAATATATGATGCTGGATACATCCCAGAATCAATGAGAGAAAGTGTCTTTGTGGCCATACCAAAGAAAAATGGCGCACTGGAATGTGATAAGCATAGAACAATAAGTGTACAGTAATGAGTCAAACGGGGAAAGTATTGTTAAGAGTGATAGGGGAAAGAATAAGACGAAACATAAATAACTATGTGGCAAAGAAGCAGTATGGATTTCGAAGGAGCAAAGGTTCTAGAAATGCTGTTTTTGCATTGCAAATGTTGATAGAAATATCTCTGGCAGTACAGAAGAATTTATACTAATGTTCTGTGGATTTTGAAAAGGCCTTTGACACCGTGAGGCATGAAGAGATGGTGGGAATGTTGCGAATGATTGGGGTAGAAAATAAGGATGTAATAATCATTGTAAACCTGTATTGGAATAAAAAAAGCTGCTGTTAGAATCGGAGAGGAGAAGACGGAGTGGGTGACTATAAAAAGAGGAGTACGACAGGGATGTGTTCTGTCGCCAGACTTGTTTTAATTATACGGACAAGTTTTAATGGACGAACTGAAGGAATTGGAAGGGGCGGTACATACCAGCTTCTGACGTGAAACTTCCTCTGATGATGTTTGAGGTGATTCGTTCAATTTTAATGTTAAGTTTTGTCGGAAATACTATTGTTTACATGAAATCGAGGTTGGAGGTAAGAATATTAATAATCTGAGGTACGCTGATGACACGGCACTGGTTGCGGATTCGAAGGAGAAACTGCAAGAACTGGTGGATAGATTG